>NC_087185.1:7270000-7305000 GCF_035594125.1 Scylla paramamosain
ATGAGAAGGAAAACGAGAAGGAGGAGAGGAAATGAGGCAGGAAAAGAGAGGAATGGATGGACAAAGAGAGAAATGCAGAGACGGAGGAAGGCAAGGAAGGAGAGAGGAAGGGATGGCGAGATGAATGGAGAGAAAGAGAAAAGGTGGAAGAAAATAAAACGTTACAAAGGTCACAAAGTTCTCTAAAGTGCAATTAAGTTCAGTCGCTCTCTCTCTCTCTCTCTCTCTCTCTCTCTCTCTCTCTCTCTCTCTCTCTCTCTCTCTCTCTCTCTCTCTCTCTCTCTCTCAAAAAGAGGAAGAGAGGAAAGGAAGAGAAGAAGCTTGCGAAAAGTCAATTAAACGAAGTGTTACGAAGAGAGAGAGAGAGAGAGAGAGAGAGAGAGAGAGAGAGAGAGAGAGAGAGAGAGAGAGAGAGAGAGAGAGAGAGAGCACAGCGGTTGAACAAAGACACGCCTCCACAGTGCGTTAGCGAAATTTAGCGTGCCATCTCTCTCTCTCATTTGTCCTCCCACGAGCCGCCTTGTGTGGCCGAGTTTCTGAAGGCTGGAGATGAAGAGTCACTTACAAAGCCGCGATGATTTGTGAGTCTTAAGTCCTAATTCCTTTTAATTTTTCTCCAGTAACAAAGAAGAAAGGCAAATTAATTTCATTCTTATGTTATGGTTTGAGAGAAGGAGAGAGAGAGAGAGAGAGAGAGAGAGAGAGAGAGAGAGAGAGAGAGAGAGAGAGAGAGAGAGAGAGAGAGAGAGAGAGAGAGAGAGAGAGAGAGAGAGAGAGAGAGAGAGAGAGAGAGAGAGAGAGAGAGAGAGAGAGAGAGTAAATAGCTGGAAAAATGCACGATTTCAGAAAGCTTTTTTTCGTTGTTGAAAGAAAAATGTCCACGTTTTTTGTGCCTTTTTATGACAGATGAAGATAAACGTGGCAACTCCACACACACACACACACACACACACACACACACACACACACACACACACACACACACACACACACTCCGCGTCATCCCCCTCTCCTCCCCCACATCTCTCTCTCTCTCTCTCTCTCTCTCTCTCTCTCTCTCTCTCTCTCTCTCTCTCTCTCTCTCTCTCTCTCTCTCCAGCATCACAAGCCACTGCAAACCACATGAGGCAAGATCTGATGCAAGCCTCGCCAGGACCACTGCGGGTAATGCTTGGGAGGAAGATGAGGCCCTGCGCGCCCACTCCCTTCAGACAACTCAACTCCCCTAATGAACAGGTCTTGGTTCCAGCTGTGACCTCTCCTTTCCCTCTCGGTCTCGTCCCCTTCCTCCCATCTCTTTGTCTCCTCGTCCTCCTTATCTTCAGCCTCGTAAGGATTCCAAAAATTGGTGGTTTGTTGTTTATTCCGGTTTTGTTTGTGATTTTCTGCTTCTCCTTCCTTCTTCTTCTCTTTCTTATTCTTGTAATGACTCCAAAATCACTGTTGTTGATTCTTCCTTTCTGTTGCATTCCATTTTCTTCTTACTCATCTTTTTTTCTTTGTATTCATATGAGACAAAAAAAAAAAAAAAAAAAATCGTGTTCTCTTTTTCCGTTCCATTGTGGTCTTCCTCCTCCTTTTCAGCTTGTCCTTTCTGTTCCTTCGACCTTCCCCTCCTTCTCCTCCTCGCTGAAAAGTCGTGGCTGTTGACAAAGAAAAAAAAAATAGCGCCTGACTTGAAAGAATGACTGTGATATAGGCGGGGATAAAAGAAAGATAAAAGCATGGAAAAAAAAAAAAAAAAGGATGAAGGGAGAGATACGAGATAAAAGTGTGAGGGGGAGGAAAGGATTGGCGGATAGGAGGAGGCAGCAAACGAGAGGATGGCGCTGAGATAGGCACACAAAAGGAGGAAAAATGAGGATAATATAACGGAGGAGAGGGATAGATAGGAAAAGATTAAGTATTATGTAACAGTGACGTTGAAGGAGGAAGAGAAGAGGATAAAGTATGGGACAATAATGTAGAGAGAGAGAGAGAGAGAGAGAGAGAGAGAGAGAGAGAGAGAGAGAGAGAGAGAGAGAGAGAGAGAGAGAGAGAGAGAGAGAGAGAGAGAGAGAGAGAGAGAGAGAGAGAGAGAGAGAGAGAGCATAAAAAAAACACATTAAAAAAAGAGCACAAACACACAAACACAAAATATGAGAGCAGGAGAAATCACAAACATAAAAAAAAGAGCTAATTAAAAAATCCTGAAAACAGAGACTAAGAGGATACCGCAGGAGAACGTAATATCTAAGCAGGAGACAATGAAGTAAGTTAAGTTTGACGGAACAATAAGCTTAAAGTTCAAATCACAATGTTTGTTCGAACTTTCACGCACCACAGAATCCCTCGAACTTGCATTTTTTTTTGGAGAGAAGAGGATACACATAGAATTAAGAATCATTGTTTCACAGAAGAATAAGTTTAAGAGTCAAGTCCAAATAAAACTTACTCTGAACTTTCGAAACTTCACGAACCACAGAATCCCTCGAACTTGTATAATCCAAGTAAAAAAATCAAAGAGAATCCAAGTTTTTTTTTAACACTTTTACTGCTACTGTCACCCTTTCTTAATATTCAGACCACTGTAAAAACAACATATGCAGTGACAGGAAAAAATACCGAAACAGAGAGTCGATTTTGCCCTTTCTAAGCTACAAAACTACGTATTTAAGAAACTGGAGCATGAAACCACAGAAAAAATGTTAGTGATAATGAAAAAAATAATGTGCAGTAGTGAAACGGTTAAATAAGACATAACAAAGTAGCAAGCTTAAAGACTGAGTACAAATCACACTAGGTACTCATAAATTTTCACGCACTTCAGAATCCCGCAGACTTGTACCACCCGAGCGAAGAGAATCATACGGAATCAAGGATACTTTACAACGCTAAGCAGCACGAGAGACCCTGAGAATGACACGCGAAACACAATCTACGGACGCATACAAAGGAGAGGATCAAACGCAAACACGACCCGGAAATGAAGGAAAGACATGTGAAGCGAGCGAGAGGAATTTACGAACATCTATGAAAAGAGGAAAGAGGAGAAATGAAGAGAAGGAAGGAAAGGAGATTGATGGACAGGAGGATAGAGAGAGGATGATGAATGACGGACAGAGCAACGAAGGAAAAAGTGGGGAATTGAGGGCAGAGAAAATGTTGGAAACTGGGAGACGGGAGGAGTGTGGAGGGGGAGAGAAAAGAAACGAACGATAAGGAGAGGGAGAGCTGAAGGCAAAGAGTGAAAAAGATGCAACGAGAGAGAGAGAGGAGTGAACAAAAACATACGAAAGCACAGAAGGATGAAGGAAATTAAGGGGAGAAGGAGAAAGGGAGAGTGAGAAGAGAACGAAAGAAGGATGGGGAAAAAGAGAGGAGAGGTAGGTGTGCAGAATAAGCATAACAGAAAGGAAAGAAAAGAAGAGAGAAAGACAGAAGAATAACCACGGGAAGAGGAAGGGAGGAAGAAGGGAGAGGGAGCGAAGAGATGTTTTTGTCTTTGTGGGATAAGTAATTACGTAGAAATAATTAAGGAAGGTTAGTAATTGCATTCCTGCGCATAATAATTCTCACTAATATGCAAAGTAAATTATATCAAGGTTCATCTCGTATTCGCGAAACATCTTGAGAGAGAGAGAGAGAGAGAGAGAGAGAGAGAGAGAGAGAGAGAGAGAGAGAGAGAGAGAGAGAGAGAGAGAGAGAGAGAGAGAGAGAGCATCTTAATCCTTGTATACACGTAATCAACTGCGTTAACCATATAAAACACCACACACTCAGCTACGGCATGTAGAAAAAGAAAAAAAAAAGAAAAGAAAAAAATACCAGTAAAGACTAACCTCCCACATTCTTTCCCTCAATGCCTGACACTTTGACAACCAATTTTACCCTCTTTCACCCTCAGCTACTATTCACACACTCAGACACTCAAAACTCGAAGGTGCAATATTTATTCTTGCTTAACTTTGAACGCAAGGACGCAGCTGGAGAAAATGGAGGCTCAGGTAGCGCGGCGAAGGTAAACACGAGGGGGGACTAAACAAAAAAGGCTCTGTTCCTCACTAGTCCACCAGCACCATCATCACTCTTCCTGTTCCCCGGCCGCTAATTTTTACAGGCGGCTCCAAAACAGACCATCAATTCTCGTGGAGGTGAATGGCGCGTCTTGTCCAAAAAATCTCACGGAATATTGCTTGTCGGGTGAGACTGAAATATGACTCCGCCTTTGACTGTGATTGCATCGATATTGCCTCCCCGCCCTCTCGTCCTCCTCCATCCCCATCACGCAGTAATCGCCGCACCTGTGGAAGCTCAGATGGAATGATACAAGGCCATTAGAACGTTGCCTGCTTGCCTCTGAAGAGACACGCTGACACTAACTAAACTTCAACACGCAGACACTTGTCACTTAGCAATCTGACAGCTCGTGCGTCCCCTGCATATACAACTAATGAACTGAAGAGCAAAGGAAGACGGGAAAGGAAAGACAGATGCTAAAGACAACCCAAATACAGCCTATAACTCTCAACAATGTCGTTTTTCTAAAGGGAACGACTGTACAAAATCCTTGACATTCGATTTTTTTTTTTATCCCCTTGTCAAAAAAAGACGAAGCTCATTCAATAAGTCACTGAAAGGGGCTGCCTTCCCTTCTAAAAGGAAAAGAAAATGGGTCAAAGTAGAGGGAGTTAATAGGGACCTGGCAAGCCTACAGGTGATAGGCGAAGGGAAAAAAGGGAGGTGAGGTTAGCAAAGGATAAGATATAGGGAGAAGGAGATAAGGGTAGGTGAGCTAGAAGAGAAGAAGATAAAAGCATATGGGAGTAAAGGAGGTTATTTATTAGGTGGGTAAGAAGATGAAGGAGAGAGGAAGGTGAGGAAGAAGGGAGGGGAAGGAGAAAAGGATGAAAGTTACTTGTAATACAGAACGGAAAGGAGAGAGAGAGAGAGAGAGAGAGAGAGAGAGAGAGAGAGAGAGAGAGAGAGAGAGAGAGAGAGAGAGAGAGAGAGAGAGAGAGAGAGAGAGAGAGAGAGAGAGAGAGAGAGAGAGAGAGAGATTGTCTCTGCTGAGAGAATAAATTTAGAATTTTGCTTATACTTGTTTAATTAATTTCCTTGCGGGTTCATTTATTCTTTCTCTCTCTCTCTCTCTCTCTCTCTCTCTCTCTCTCTCTCTCTCTCTCTCTCTCTCTCTCTCTCTCTCTCTCTCTACACACACACACACACACACACACACACACACACACACACACACACAGGTCGCAGTGTCCTCTACGCCCACCAGGTCTCGCTAACAACAGCCATCACCGCTAAGCTCGACCGGCCTTTAGCGAACATTAGCGGACTAAGCTTCTCTACCGCTCTTGCAAATATTCCTCGTGCCTTCCCCGAGTGCCACGCGGGGCGATAACCTCTGCCATGGCGCGGGAGGCTCTCCACCCACGCACATGTAACTTGCTCCACTGCACGAATACTCCCATTTAGCTGGACTGAACGAAGAATGGAAATCATTTTACGTGAATATTAAGTCCGAGGCCACGATGATTGGATGCCGGGTGTTGTTCCACAAGCCGTGATTGGCTTTGTATAAGTGTTGCGAAAAAAATAAGATAAAAAATATGAAATAATTACACTGACACAAATTCACATCCTATTACTGATATTTTTTCCTTTTTGAAATTCTGAGTGTGAGGAAAGTTGGAGGAGAAGGATCCAGTTTTTTTTTTTTTTTTTTTTTACCATCCATGAGGGGGACAGAGAAGAGTGTTATGAAGGGACTGAATTTTCTGTTGCAAACACTGGAGGCAACGGACACATGAGTTTTCACGCGTGAGAACACAAAGCCATCCTGCAGAAGTCAGCTTTATGTTAATTACGAGCCTGCAAGAACAACATTCAGGTGGATGTGGCAGAGACGCGGGGGCGGCGATGGTACAGTGCCCTTTTCGGTTGCATAGGCCCGCACGAGGCTGAACCTTACAATGGACCCTCATTCCTCCCATGACCATAGCCTGCCAGCGAGCAGCCACACCTGGCGAGCCCACAGCTCAGCCTCGCTGTGTGGGCCAGGCGCCAACACACCAACGTTAAGCTAAGTAACGGCGGGAGATCAACACTCACAGCTTGATGACGGTGGAGGAGTTGAGGCCGTTTAGTGCCAGATGGTCAGGAGGCGCCTTCAAGCCCGCACTCTTGCAGGTGACGGCCACAGTGTTGGTGTCCGGGGGTGGGGCGGCCACGTCCCTCAAGCTGCTCCACAGGCCCTGGCGGGCCGCCTCGCACGAGCAGGCAGCAGGACAGGCAGTCGAGGCGGGCAGCAGCAGTAGCAGAAGCAGCAGGAGGCACAGCGAGAGCAGCAGGGGGAGCCGTGGCCCCCTGCCGCCCCCGGCATGTCCCCCGGTGTCACCAGAATCCCCCATGGCAGTGCCGGGAACTGCACGGGGAGGGCGTGGGTATGGGTGTGGGCGTGATGGGCAAACTTACTAAAGGCGGCCCTGGGGAGGTGCCAGAAAGGAATCTAATAGGCGTCATTAGGGCGTGTGGGCGTGGTCAGGGCGTAAAGGTGGGCGTGGTAGCTCTCATGGCTCCACCCCCGCCGCGGCTCCTCCTGCAATCAAAGAAAACACAGGTAAGTGCATGGCATTCCACACTGCACGATAAAACACACAGTGATATATATGTACACGTGAAAAGGATGTATCAAACAAATCATGTAAAAATGAAGGAGAAAAATATCCCACTGAAAAACGAGGGTAAGACACGGGGAGCACAGGGGGGCAGGAGCACTGCGGGGAGAACAAGAGAACCACAGGTGAGCATGGCAGTAATTACTTGGGCATGACTCAGGTGAGCCAAGCCACATCTCAGCCTTTCCGGGAGGCGCGGCAGTAGATTATCGCTGCATATTAATGGGTGTTTACGGCTTTTAATCAATGTCCATGAGTGTAGAGTTTTGCAATCCAGCCCCACCCTATCCTCCCCACTTCTCTCTCTCTCTCTCTCTCTCTCTCTCTCTCTCTCTCTCTCTCTCTCTCTCTCTCTCTCTCTCTCTCTTCAGACTAATATTAATGTAATTTTCCTACTGCATTTCATTTTATTTGTATACACGAGTAAATAATCACTGTAAAATGCAATAATCTCTCTCTCTCTCTCTCTCTCTCTCTCTCTCTCTCTCTCTCTCTCTCTCTCTCTCTCTCTCTCTCTCTCAAATCAAACCAAATTATAAATCCCTAACCAAGTAGAAATTTGCATGTGAGTATATTCTTACATGTAACAAAGTTTTTTTTTCTCACATCACTTGCCAAAAAACCTGCCGGTAACTTTTAGCAATACGGGCTTGAAGGGGATAAAAAGTGGATCGTGATATCCTTTTCCTGTTCTCCTTTTCCTTAGTGAGCCTTTACAGTCAGGCGTCTTGGGAAATTAATGGAACATGAGAGGATAAAAAGAGAAGGTTGGTGGAAAACATCTACATTATACTTTATCTCTTACTTATTTTCCTTATTAGTTTAAAAAATCATGACCACCATCACCACCACCACTACTGCTACTACCACTACTACTGTCAGCACCACCACCATCACCACCACCACTACTACTACTACTACTACTACTACTACTACTACTACTACTACTACTACTCCACCCAGCACTAAGGAAAGAAAGAATAACAAGTCACTGTTTTTTTTTCTTTTTTTTTGTTCCTTCACTTTCCCGAAAACTGGATCCAGCAAGCGAATATTGTCCCAAATGCACCCACTTTGCAAGACTGGAGTGGATGGAGGCGTGAAGGGTCGCGTCAGGGAGTGGTGTGGGGTGAGGCGTGGCTGGTGAATGGATGCTACGAAGAGTGGAGTGTGTTTTTTTTTTTCTGGGGTTGCATGAGTAAGTTGGATAAGTGTTCTGGTTAATGAAAAAAGTGGAGAATAGTTTTGATGGAGTACTATAGTAGGAAGTAAATGTGGAGTAACAAGGTGGATCAAGTAGAAAGGGAATAATGTGGAGTATGGATAAGTAAACCGGTCAATGAAGGAAGTTCTAAAAAGCGAGAATCTTACCCTCAAGTATCACGGTGGAGAAAATAAGTGGAGCTAGATGGATGCGAAGTGGAAAGGAGTGGCGTGGAGTAAGGGTGAGTCTGCAGAAAGAGAATTTAGGATGAGTGTAATGGCAGAAAGTAAAGTTGGAGGAGCAAGGCGGATGCAGAGTGGAAAGGGAAGGAGTGGAGGGTGGAGCAGCGTGTGATGTGGAGTTGTGAACATGATGGTGAGTTACGAGGGACAGGAAGGCCTGGCTGGCACTGTGCCCCCCATCCATCATAACTTGCTTTATAATGGAGTCGAGTTTCCGGGCTCCACCTCTGCTACTACTACTACTACTACTACTACTACTACTACTACTACTACTACTACTACTACCACCACCACCAGCATCACTATCATCAAAACCAGAATCACACGCACCATTACACACAGACACACACACGTTAATAGGAGGACACAGCAAGAAACGTAACCAGAGGAGATAGGGATGTGCAGAAATAGTTTTCCAAATAGAGCAATAGATCAGAGGTAAATGTACATTGCAAAAGAAGTGACGTGCGCAAACAGTATGCATATAAAAAAAAGATAATTTGACTAAAAGACGGAACAATGATAACTAGAGTCAATCCTGATATAAAAAAAAAAAGTAAAGAGAGGAAAACGCACACAGACACACACACACACACACACACGCACACACATCACAACTTCACACATCCTCACATCTTCACCCAGCCATCCACATCAAGTCCACTCACACACATTCCACCCGGCGACCACTGCAATAATCGATGGCACGTAGTTTCCACACTATATTATCGTAGAAAGTTAAATTGGAAACGTCAACTTGGGTCTGCCTTATCGGGTCTGGCAAGGCTGCGTTAAGTGAGTCTTCCGATGGCTCGCTCCCCTTCCACGCGGCGACCTGAGGACACGAATGATGATGGGAAGGAGGAAGACGACCGCTTTATCTCCTGCCGTGGTGATGCTGGTGGTGGTAGTGGTGGTTGTGGTGAGGGAGACGCTTCCGGGTGTAGATGTCGAGGAGGATGGATAAAATAGAGAATAGGAAGGAAATACGAGGGAACAGTAATGATAGTGCCTTGTTGAAGATAATGGGTGAAGTGTTTTTATTCTGTAATATTATTTTTTGTAACATTTTCCTTCTCTCTCTCTCTCTCTCTCTCTCTCTCTCTCTCTCTCTCTCTCTCTCTCTCTCTCTCTCTCTCTCTCTCTCTCTCTCTCTCTCTCTCTTCCAGGCACCGAGATTAGCACTGTCATCACCCCATGCATGGTAAATAATCAGGGCACGTCAGGATCCTCGGCGGCCCAATCATTCCCCCTGCGGCACACCTGATTGGGTCACTGCCCCTTTAACCTCTTCTGTCCGATACATTTTTCTTCACTAACTTTCCCCCGCCACTTCTTCCCTCAGCCTCTGCTTCCTCCTGCCTTCCCTAATTCCTGCTTCCATTGTTTTCTTGCACACGCACGGAGAGAATAGAGAAAACGTGAGTAATTTGCTTCTTTTCACTTCTCTTCCTCCTCTTCCTCTTTTACTTCTTATCAAGTCTTGTGTTCATTTTAGCTCCCTTTAATTAATGGTTCTCTATTTCTCTTCACACACTTTATCCTCCCCCCTCTCCCTCTCTCTCTTTCTTAATTGTTCTCAAATGGTCGAATTTTTCCATTAACTCTCTGGCTTTTCCCTTTCCCCCTCTTTTATTATCTTTTCCCTCTTCCTTTCAGCTGCAAGCGATTTATTTTTCTTGCTTTCAGATCCTGATTTTCTCATTTTTCGCAGCGATTTAGGGTCGAAGAAATCAAATAGCGAATGTTTCGAATATCGCAGTGAAGCAATGACTCAGTGATTCGGAAAAGACGTGGATTGTGATAAACTTGTCTGCGGGAAAGAAGATGAAGAAGGGATGGAAGGAGGGAGAGTGGCAGGGAAGGAGGGAGGTAGAGGAAGGATACGTAAGAGGGAGAGAGTGAAGGATAGAGCAGAAAAAAAGGAGGCAGGAAGGAAGAATGGGAGTATGGCTGAGGGCACTGAGGGAAGGAAAGTGTTAAAAGAGGAAGAGGAAGCGATAAAGAAAGTAAAAGAGTGAAAACGGACTATTATGAAGATGGGAATCTCAAATTACGAAAGGGAAAAATGTGTAGGGAGAAAGAAAGAATAAAAGAAGGAAATGGGAGAGGGAGGAAAGGCAAACTGTAGGGACTGAAGGAAAACCAATAATATGTAAACAAAAAGAAGAATAAAGAGGAAGTACGAAAAAAAGTATAAAAGAAAGGTGGATGGCATAAAGGAATTAAAAGTCAGGAGAAGGAACATGTTAAGAAGGAAAGGAGTAAAGGGAAAATTAAGGAAGCAAATCGGATAAGTAAAAAAAAAAGTCCACATTAATGAATCACGAGAGATGCTTGCCTTCGGGATGCCAATATAGGATGATACTTGAGATATTTATGAAGGACAGGAGAGATTGGCGGGGGAAGAATGGAGGGAGGAGGACAGAGAGGACAAGAAGAAAGCAGATGAAGAACGGAGGAAGGAAGAGAGAGAGACGAGGAGAAGAAAGCAATGCATGATATCACAGAAGAGAAAGACGAACATAAACAAGCAAACGGAAGGAGAGGAAAGGAGAGAGAAAAGGGAGATGATAATGAACAAAAGAATCGAGAGGAAAGAGAAAAGAGGAGAGAGACGAGAGACGAGAGGAAACAAAATGTAAGGACGGAAGAATGGAGATAAGGAGAGGGAGAGGGAGTGAACTGGAGGAGTTACAAAAATAGAAATTGCGTGGGAGGGATTAAAATGAAAGGAAACAGGGTGTGTGAGAGACAGGAAGAAAGAAGGGAGAGAGAAGGGAGAGATGTGAGGAAGTAAAAATGCAGTCAGACGCAGAACAAAAAACGAGTTAGAGGAGGAGGAGGAGGAGGAGGAGGAGGAGGAGGAGGAGGAGGAGGAGGAGGAGGAGGAGGAGGAGGAGGAGGAGGAGGAGGAGGAGAAGGAAAGGAAAGAGATAAAGAAGAGGGAAAAGTAAGAGGATATAAGTGAGGAGTAAAGAGAGAAGAAGGGCAAGGAAGATGAAAGGATAATTGAAAGAGGAAGATTAGGATGGAAGGGAAGAGGAAGGAAAAGAGAACATTACGAGAAATGCAATCAGTGATGTTATGTGAGTGGAAAAGTGACTTAGAGAGGAAAGTAAGGAAGAGGGGAAATGAGAGAATTAGATAAAGCAGGAATTGCCTTAGAAGAAAATAGAAAAGAATCAAGACATGTTATATCGTCACAGCGTTTATGTTACCTTGTCTAGAAAGTACACACACACACACACACACACACACACACACACACACACACACACACACACACACACACACACACACACACACACACACACAGCCCTCCATCCATCCTTTTTATCTCCATCTCTTTATCCCTTCGCCACTCGTCCTCTCCCTTCCTCCGCCTCCACCTTCCCTTCGACTTTCTCTTCCTCCTTCACTCAGAAACAAAGAGACTGTAAAGTCGATCCACATACTCGTATGGGAAAACTCCGGCTTTTCGACCATCACTGTGGACGAGTTTGAGGCTCGTGTGCGTGTGTTGAATCTTTTCTTCTTCATTTTCTTACTCCTCCTCCTCCTATTCCAATGAAATATCAACATCTAAAGTTAGGGTGGCTCTCTCACCACCACCACCACCACCACCATCACCACCACCACTACCAACAACAGCAACAACACCAGTAGCAGCAACAGCAGCAGCAGAAATCATAATAATATTTCTTTTTATGAAGTTATGCCCTTATTTATTATTACTATCAATGAAAAAATTAAAGTCGGCAGAAAAAAAAATTGTAACATTTAAAGCGCACGATACTCAACACTTTCCAATATGTAAATGTTCTTAATAACCAACAACATTCCAGAACAATAGAGAGAAGCGTAGTAAAAACGTAATAAATAGTTAATGATCTCTTTCTGCACGATAAAATACAGCTCTATTTCAACCTCATTAGAAGACAATGGCTGTGTATAATGTCTGGCCTTCCTGAGGGGAGGGAAACACGTGCATTTACTTGCCATACAGGACAAAACATTTAGCATTTATTGGCACCGTAATAGTAGTAAACAAGATGGAATATCACAATATTATATTTCATCTATTTTTTTTATTTTCAATGAGCATTTATGAACTATTCTAAAATAAGTAAAGCAAACAATATGATAAATAGGAAAAAAATTTAAGGTCTGTAATCCAGGAAGAATGTATACACTGGAAGATATATACGAAACATCTAGTATTTACAAATCATTCTAAAGTAAGAAGGGGAAAGGAAGAGTTAAAGGAGAGAAAGTGAAATAAAAAATAGATATAATCTTTAACCTTTCACTCATGTAACAAAAACGCTTTACCCGAAAAGAACAAAGTAGACACAGAATTCTTATGTCACGGAGGTTATTCACGGATATTTCTGCGTATTGCGAGAAAATATCAGGAAGAAAATAGGTTAAAACAGATTGCTTCTGAGATATATTTCCAGCCTCTACTGCACAAATATTACTCTTCATTACGAAAAAATATCAGAAAGAAAAAAAAAGGTTAGTAGCAAGGTATATTTTCCAGCCTCTACTGCACAAATATTTCTCTGCATTACGAGAAAATATCAGAAAAAAATTGCTAGCAAGATATATTTCCAGACTCTACTTCACAAATTTTCCTGCGCATTATGAGAAAAAAAAAGAAAAGAAAAAAAATGTTACTAACGATATATATTTCCAGCCTCTATCTTATTTATACCAAAGACTCATCCATTGACGCGCTCCTCCCGCAATCTCTGAGCAGCCAATTCCCAACCACATCCTGACGCACTATCACTCCCCTCCTTCAAGCTGAGTCCTGACGCCTCCAGCCTCCCACGCCCCCGGTCCCCGCCACACGCCCCGCCCGCCAGCCGCCCGCCGCTCCTAACGAGATGAAGGCTGGAGGCTGCCACTTCTCTCTACCAGCCATTTTTCACCGTCATTTCAGTAAGGAGGAGGAAAAGGAAGGAATGAAGGAGCGGGAACAGAACGATGCTACCCCTCCTCCTCTTCCTACTACTACTACTATTACTACTACTACTACTACTACTACTACGAAGAGGAGGAAAGAGAACATAAGTTATAAGTACCAAAAGGTTTGTTAGTTTATAACGAGGTTACCTGCTGATTTAGTTGTCTTCTCCACACTTACTAGTGGTGGTAAAGAGGAGGAGGAGGAGGAGGAGGAGGATGAGGAGGAGGAGGAGGAGGAGGAGGAGGAGGAGGAGGAGGAGGAGGAGGAGGAGGAGGAGGAGGAGGAGGAGGAGGAGGAGGAGAAGAAGAAGAAGAAGAAGAAGAAGAAGAAGAAGAAGAAGAAGAAGAAGAAGAAGAAGAAGAAGAAGAAGAAGAAGAAGAAGAAGAAGAACAACAACAACAACAACAACAACAACAACAAGATGAACAACAACAACAACAACAACAACAACAACGAGATGAACAACAACAACAACAACAACAACAACAACAACAACAACAACAAGGAGATGAACAACAACAACAACAACAACAACAGCAACAACAGCAACAACAACAACAACAACAACAATCAGAGGTATGGCGATGATGAGGAGGGCGATGATAAGGAGGAGTGGTGACTGGTGGCTATTCAGATGACAGAGTGAGTGCGTTTCCACCCCTTCACTCCCCTGCTCTCCCCTGCTACAGTGTGAGGTGCTTCGTGTCGCCCCGGGCAGCCCATCACACGCCAGACCACCAAGCACAAACAAACAGGGTCCCGATTTGCTATGCACCGCCAAACACGGGAGCGGCGAAAAAAAAAAAAAAATAAAGACAAATAAGTAAAAAACTAATCAAATGAGCCTGTTGTTTTGAAGATACTGTACACTTTAGGTGAGCGAATCAACAACGTGTTAAAGAAAACGAGATGTGACTAAATCCAACACCAGTTCTACATAATCCATCACCATTACCACCAACAGCGAATCGAGTCTTGGTATTCAACACCTTCGCATTCTCTGCGTCAGGAGGTGGCGTCCGGCGTGTCTCCTGCTGCTAAAAAAGGAACATAAATTTAACTGGTCCTGACGGGAAGGTGTATAACAAAAAAAGGCATCGTTGATTTATAAAGCAAGTTGACATGGCGACAGAATACTTTTGAAAATGAAAGCTTTGTTTTATGCATTCAGAAGCACCTTCATATTTCCTGCATCAGATGGTAATGTTTGCGTGTGTTTTCTTTCTTCAAGTGGAGTACTAATTAAACTGGTTCTGGAGGCCTTGTATAATGCTTCAGAAGACTATAACTTTTGTTTTATGTATTCAGACACACCTCCATAGTTCCTTGATCCGATGGTAATGTCCGGCGTCTTCTCCGCCGCTTCAAGTAGAGTACAAAATTAACTGGTTCCGACAGCGAAGAGAATAATGCCTTGTTGAAATTTAAAACACGTTGACGGCGCGACAGAATACTTTTGAGAATGACAGCTTCCCTCTCTCCGTCGATTCATTAATTTCCTCGCTAACCGGGGAGACAGATGAAGAGGGCGGTGGGAGGAAAGAGGACGATGTGAAAGAAGAGAGGAATTCCGATAAGGAAGGAATGTGTCCTTTCATCAATAAAAAGGTACAAGGGGCGACACAAATTCTTAATACAATCCTGCAGCTTCAATATACGTTAACCCTTCCACTCTATACACTCAAACTCAATACAATACAGAAAACACACAATGACAAAGACAGAAAGATCAAGAACATGGACTTGGGAAGATAAGAGTTTTCAATACATGCACATAATTCACGCAAGCCACGATCATAATTTTGCATTAAAACTTCAGGACTAAAACTGGAATAGCGGGAAAAGGCTTAGAAAAATACAACAACAACAACCTGACTTCTCAAGACTGCGATTCCAGAAGCGAACATTGTAATAACTTTGCATTAATACTTTAACCTTAAAAGTAAAACATGTATTACCGAACAAGACCCAAACTGGAGGAACAGGAAAGCGAGCTACAAAATAAAATAAGAAACTTTACATCTTAAATCCTCAAACTGATCCCTGCTGGTAATTTATTGTTAATTTATTGTATTTATATAAAGGAACTGTATAATACGAATGAGCTCAATGGCCACGAGGAAATTCATGTTTGTATTCAATGCGACAATAAAGTATCTTATCTCAATCCCCCTCAGGAACAAAGGAGTACGAGCATATAAGGAGAACACATATAACTCTCAGCGCCTCCGTCATCTACGAATGAGTTAAAACAGCTAAAGGGAGTTTCGTGTTTATATTCAATGTATAAATTAATTGTCTTGCAGTTAGGTTAGCATTCATGAAGAGCAAAAAAGTATATAGAAACAAAATATCTATGTATGTGTCTAGGATGCAGCGTGGAGCCTCTGTCTCTAACGAATGAGCCAATAAAATGGCCAAAAGGAATTTCATATTTGCATTCGATATATAAATTAATAATCTTGAAGTATCACAGCATTCTTGAAGAGCAAAGGAGTATATAAGAAAAGAACAGATGTCTCTCTGTGTCTGGGATGTAACGTGGATCCTGTCGCTTACGAATAAACTAAATGGCTGAAGGGAGTTTCATATTTATATCCAATGTATAAATTAATAATCTTAGCATTCCCGAAGAAGAACAGAGAAGTATATAAGAAAAAGAACACATGCACCTCTGGAATGCAACGTGGAACCTCCGTCAACTACAGGACACCGAGGGAAGGTGCACGGGGAGAAACAGAATCCAACTTTTACAACGTCATAAAATTCAGTGCCGGCGGTCATAGTGGCACAGGCAGGAACATGTGCCAGTCCTAACAGGTGTGGGGTGAAAGGGAATGTTTCAAGGGTGAGGCGCAGCACAGGTGTAAGGTGGCAGTGTGATGTGACAGGTGAGTAAGATGCGGGCGTCATGTGAGGACAAGTGTACTCTGCGGAAACTATACGCCACTTGTGTCATGGAGGTGTAAGAAACTTGCGTTGTAAACGTGCAGGAATTTAATTTACTCATAACAGTGCTATATGAATCTCTCTCTCTCTCTCTCTCTCTCTCTCTCTCTCTCTCTCTCTCTCTCTCTCTCTCTCTCTCTCTCTCTCTCTCTCTGCATGTATGCCATAAAGATGAGGAGACCTTTATTAATTCAGGTCATAAAGTAACAGAAAACTCTTTATTTCCATAACAGTGGTGTAAAACTCTCTCTCTCTCTCTCTCTCTCTCTCTCTCTCTCTCTCTCTCTCTCTCTCTCTCCGAGGTGGCAAGGGAGAAGAAAGAGGTGAGAAAGGCGAGTTTTATTTTGATGGATTCCTTGACGTATTCTGGGTGTCTGGCGCAAGAGGGCTGAGGAAGGAGCATCATTTCTCACCCCGTCTTGCCAGGTTTTCCGCTAGGTCCCTTAAATCTGTCTCAAATCTCTCGCACCTGCATTACACATCTCGCTGTTTTCTCTTACACCTGCTGGCTAATGAAACCAAGTGGTGAGCGAAAGGTGAGGGAAGCTGATTCGTATCACAACTTCTCCAAAACGTCGTTAAATACATTTGGGATTTGTTTGCTGCGAAGGAGGAAAATCTGATTGTAGCCTCATTCATTCCCATAAATGAACTGAAGGTGTGTCTTGTTTATTCCCTTGAACATAACTAATCATAAAGAGGAAATATTGACCAACACGACCAGTTCCTGTACATTCCTTCAATACTGACAACTCTCGTTAGTACCTACTGGGAAAAAAATGATGCTGAGCTATTTGGCGGGTGTTAATTCATGAAGAGATCCGCTATCAGTATAAAGAGGAAAAGTAACAATGTACCGCTGTCTGCATTGGACTGAGTAGGATGGGTGCGGCGAGGGTCACGGCCTGAGGTGGAGAGAAGAATGAAGGTGAGGACAAAGAGGATTCAGGGAGTAATGGGAGGCAAGGCGCGGAACAAGGGTTGGGGGCATTGTCCTCGTGGTATCCTGACTTGAGCAGTTAGGGTGATCTTGTTGGCTCATGCAAATCAAGTGATAATGTCAGTCAGGACGAGGCCTGGTATGGTTCTTGATAAAGATGGCCCTTAATGAGACTGTGAGGACCTTCCACAATAGCACGCCACACAAACATACAAACACACACACACACACACACACACACACACACACACACACACACACACACACACGGGCATCAGGTTACAGGTGAAATCTTTCGCGAGTCACAACAGGTGTCCACAGTATCATTAATGGTGGTTGTACATGCAGGTGAGCTTGAGGGACGTGCAGGTGAGGCGCGGGGCACTCACCTCGGCCTGCCTCGCCTCAGGGACGCGGCTCATGAGACTGATTATAAATGATTGGAAAAGGTGGTGACGGCGGAGGGAGTAAACAGGATAACTGAATGGAGGTCGCTGCTTTCCTAAGACCGAGGGCCTACATGATTAAAGCCTCACACTCCATCCTGCAAGCTTCATGGGGCCAAAGGTTCGTACCTCTGGCTATCGACCCATCGCGAATAGGATATAAAATCAATCTAAAATAGTGTAGACCTGTATCTGGCACTCGACAGAATTTCACTATGAGGTTAACGCGGAACTTTATGAGGTGATAAAAGCACTGGTCTTGTAGAGGTCGGGGAGGCGCCCCAGGCCATTCTGGAAAGCAGCAGCCACTCCTTCGTTTTAATGCCAGGGTCTCATTGGGGCCACTGTCGCCGGGCCGCACCAAGCCATCCCTCCTGCTGGGGACATTAAATTCCACCGCACCAGTGAATCCGGCAGTTTTCATGCTATAGTTCGGTCTACGACGCTTATTCTACCGGGAATATAATTATTTTTATCTCTCTACTACACTTTCGAGAGAGCGTTAGGGTCTGGCATCGTATCTTCAGTTAATTCAATGTTGTCTCCGCCTTCTCCTGCGTCAGTACCCGGCAGTGATTCTCCACATTCCCCTTCCTCCTTTCTCTTCCCCAGCAGGAAGGATTCTGAGTGACCAGCTGCCACTCACTGAAGGAAAGGGGGTCATGTCTTATCGTTAACTCTCTCTCTCTCTCTCTCTCTCTCTCTCTCTCTCTCTCTCTCTCTCTCTCTCTCTCTCTCTCTCTCTCTCTCTCTCTCTCTCTCTCTCTAACACATCAGGTTGAAGTATTTTCAAGCCGCGGTCAGGATACGCTAAACCTGATCGGAATTATGTAAGCAAAGAGATCCTATGGTATTTTCCAGGGTAGAGTCCTTAAAAATTATGAGTCCTACTTTGCTGTTCACCACAAGTCGTTTCCCTCCATAGTAAAAATAGAACGAAATAAAATGCAATTCTCTCTCTCTCTCTCTCTCTCTCTCTCTCTCTCTCTCTCTCTCTCTCTCTCTCTCTCTCTCTCTCTCTGTGTGTGTGTGTGTGTGTGTGTGTGTGTGTGTGTGTGTGTGTGTGTGTGTGTGTGTGTGTGATTGACGTATCCTTAATAACTTCTATTCATACCTCACGTGATTCTAAAGTCTAATTACAGGAAAGGGAAAGTGCCCTGCAGCTCTCGCGAATGTAATTTTGCGACCAGAGAGAGAGAGAGAGAGAGAGAGAGAGAGAGAGAGAGAGAGAGAGAGAGAGAGAGAGAGAGAGAGAGCAGCAAATACCATACAGGGCAACTAATTTAAAAGAACTTGGGTGGGACATATATTCATTAAATTCAATATATCGAGAAATTTTGCCTCTCTCTCTCTCTCTCTCTCTCTCTCTCTCTCTCTCTCTCTCTCTCTCTCTCTCTCTCTCTCTCTCTCTCTGCTGTCTATCCATTTCTCCGTGTTAATTAATCTTGTCTGTAAAAATACTGTCTTAATTAATCAAGGAGACATGTAAGAGACAACGTAAGGCAACACACTTCAGTTTTTACCTCTGCGTTTCATCTCAGGTACACTCAGGTAGACAGACGCACGTAGCACAGTTCGCTGTTATTACTTGTTAGGTCAAATATTTGCCGAGCCATTTCTGCCTAATAGTATGAGCCATCAAATTTAGCTGTATACAAATTTGAGTTTCATGTCAGTTTTTTTTGTATTCGTTGATCCCTGTTATCTGTTTGTATTTTGCACTGCAGGACTGAGATATATAATAATAATAATAATAGGTAAGAGTGTTTATCTGTAACTCAATCCAAAGTAATTAATTTTCATTCTGCTCATTTGTGTGTCTGATGATCTGTCTCTGTCTCCAGTCTGTACTTTGTATTGCAAGACTGATATATCAATAATTACAGTGTCTATTTCTCTATCATACGACCACAAAGTAATTCAATATCCTCTCTGTTTATTCATGTGTTTGCTGATCTGCCTCTGTCATCTGTTTATATTTCATATCGTAACACTGATAGACAGAATACACAAGGTAAGTTATCAATCTTCATGTATTGGCTTCCGCTGAGGAACTGGGAGACAGGATGCTGCAAGTAAATACATCACGTTAAATTCACCGTCAATGTGTTTTGCGTCGAACAGACTGACACTAACCTCAGCTGCAATTAACATTTAGAGCAAGTGCCTTTCAATGACATGGAAAATTAATAAGTGTGTTGCGGAATAGTGTTCCGATTCTCTTGTGTCTTTTAGAGAGGCACTACAGAAGTTTCAAGACACTTATCTCCAATTTTCGATGATCCTTTTTGACTTCTGTTTAGAGACTGAACTCTACTGGGCTTTTTTTTTTCGATTTTTTTTTTTTTTTGCCCTAGTGCCCCTCTTACATGAAAAAAAATAAAAAAAAGCTCGGCATCACGGCTTCATCGCAACGTGTCCTGTCCATATATTTCCCGCCAAGAGTCCGCGAGCCAATCAATTTAGATAATAGGTGGCAGGGCGACACGGCGGCAGTGATCGATGCCCGCCCGCTGCCATCCATCCATGAGGGCCAGGTCGGGGGATAGCGCGGCTGGTCATGAGGGTCATTTTCGACTCGGGTGACATTGAATCAATGCTTTTACGCGGGTTGGGACAGCGCGTTGGCATCGAGTTGGCAGGAGAAATGGCTCGGTTCACAGTGGTTCATTTAAGGTTCAAACAATTTTACAATGACTGGACGGTGATTAATGAGGTGTGCTGGGGAGAGGGTAGGGAGAGGACTCAAGCTTACAAGAACGCGAGCACCTGACCCTTGACCCCTCTAGGTGACAAGGAGGCAGTAGCGGAGGGCGCGCGGTGAGCTGGAAACAATGGTCGCGATGGAGGTTGAGATAGTTAGGAAGACAGATGGAGGGCGGCGCCGGGGTGAAGACGGATGGCGGCGGTGATGAGGCGGACAGTTATGGTGACACTGGGGCGACAGCCATGGTGATACTTACAACGATTCAGGCCGCGATGACGAAGGCGTGGCTGGTGTTATCTTGGCGTTCCGAAAGGTGATGTTCTTCCCGCGGCCTCGAGATAAGCCTTAAAATATTTCACACGGGTAAGGTAACTCAGCCCTCAAACATGGAAAGCTGCTTCATTTCCCCTCTGAAACATGACGGCTTGAGCAAAATATAGACGATGAGATAACTCTTTCTTTCATGACACCGTCGCAAATCACTGCCAGAAAAGAGATGGAAAAAAAAGGTATTCATTATTTTTCCTCTCCAGCAATAAACACACGGTGGCAGTGTTGGTGGTCCAGAGCCTCGCCTCCTGCACTCCTAATTGCCATCGAGGCTCGCATGAACCAGAACCTCAAAGTGAGCCATCCCAGCACCGCCTCCCACCTCGCCAGAATCTCATCAACTTTTTCATTGGCTGCTGCTCATCAAAGGACGCGACGCACCAAGAACTACCAGCAGAAACCTTGCACTCGGCACCTGCCACGCCTTGAGAACCATGACCATCACATCCCCGGGCCATCATGTGTCGTGGAGACGTAGGCACTGAATACTACTTGTTTCCTCCCCACGCAGACCGAACCAACTAGAATCGGTAGACGTGCGATTTGCTCTATCTCTTGGCACAGGTCACACTGCCCTGCCACAAGCAGTCGAGGAGTAAAAACACAAGACTGTTGCGTTACAATGCCAACCTGTCGCTATTCATCTTACAAGAGTTGGTTTCTCATTCAATAAATAGTGACGATCTTTCCCGCAGCGGCTATCATCCATCTCACCCGTCGCATCCCTGGCTAATGAGGAGATCAGTCTGGGGATAACACCTGCTGGCCGCTCTTATCTCGACTAGCTAATGGGATAATTTCCTGCTTTGTATGTTTATCAGCAGGACGCGGCCGTGTTCCCTCCACGGCGAGACGCAGTTAGTGGATTCAAGGGGGAGAAATGAATTGAGCTATTTATTTATTTGGACACTTTTTGCTGCTTCCCTAAGAAGGAGGAGGGGCACATCAAGGCAAAGTAACCACAATAAATCTGTGGTAAGTCCTGTCATATTATTAAAAGAAAGTCTGTGAAGAGCTTAAGATACAGACGCGAGAGCTGGTGATCCCCAGAAGCGACGCAAGTGTGCTGAGGTAAATACAAGCCAGCAATGCCTCATTAAGTCAAGAAACAAGACGCAGCGTCGAACAAAAGGGAACAAAAAGTTTATATTTACAGAAAAACGGCAAAAAATGACCTGCCACCACCCGTACTAACACACATAACTTTAATTGCCTCATACACCAAATTACGAGCAGGATATAATGATGTTGACACGTGACGAGGGGGAGGTATCAGCGATGAGATGATAATGAAGAGGAGGAGGAGGAGGAGGAGGAGGAGGAGGAGGAGGAGGAGGAGGAGGAGGAGGAGGAGGAGGAGTTCTAATGGTAAAAAATAACTTTACAATTTAAATCCTTTCTTTACGACCTCAATGAAGACAATAATGACATTCCATCTACTTAAATTACCTTCTTTATCACCTGTACATGTGTGGTGCATTACAGGCACACCCTACGCACATACCTTCCCTCCATGCCGGGTCAGCCTTCCTTCTCCTCCTCCTCTACCTTTGCGACAGTCGGTAGGGTCTAATAGACATTCTAGTGAGTACAATTATGATAATCCCAAAACATGAGCAAGGGCACCTCAGGATTACTAAGAGGCGCTAAGGTGTGAACGTGGCTAGTATGCACGGCCAGCATCTCACGCGTACGTATGCTTATGGCGTGTGTGGCTCATGTCCGCTTTGTGTCGCACCACCTGGAGGACGATATAGGATGAGGGGACTAAATAAGGAGGCGGAGGAGGCGCAGGGGGTGCAGGTCTGGAAGTGGTGGAGGTAAGGTGCAGGAAATGGAGGTGGCGTCGTCTGGGGAAGCACTAATGACGTCTGGCAAAGAAGGAAGAGAAGGAGGAGGAGGAGGAGGAGGAGGAGGAGGAGGAGGATGAGGAGGAGGAGGAGGAGGAGGAGGAGGAGGAGGAGGAGGAGGAGGAAGAGGAGGATGGAAAAGATCTACCGCATGATATGTGAAACTTAAGTGATTATAATGACAACACACAGGCTTCTGAAGGATGAGGATGAGGAGGAGGAGGAGGAGGAGGAGGAGGAGGAGGAGGAGGAGGAGGAGGAGGAGGAGGAAGCCTAAATATGACTCCCATCTTTCCTACCACAATTTTTTTTTTTTTTGCCTGGACGCGTGATGCATATCGTGTGTTCTAATTATACGCCCCGTCCGCCCACCATCACGGGCGTACCAATCAGGAAGCGCATCCCGTCCAAGCCTGTACAGACACGGTGATTATGATGCAAATCTGCGCCTGTGCACCCTCCAAAGTCACCGTGTACTGCGATAGTGGGGTGGGGTGTGGGGTGTGGGGCGTGGGGCGTGGGGCGTGGGTATAGGTGCAGTAACCTGAGCTATCATTTACATACTCATTTAACTATCTAGATTACGACGGTGGTAGCGAGACGAGAGGCGGGCAAAACACACGGATCCGCAAAAGGAGTAACAGATTTTGGTTTTCAAGGAGAAGAGGGGCAAAAAGGGAACGTGTCTCTCTCTCTCTCTCTCTCTCTCTCTCTCTCTCTCTCTCTCTCTCTCTCTCTCTCTCTCTCTCTCTCTCTCTCTCTCTGTGTGTGTGTGTGTGTGTGTGTGTGTGTGTGTGTGTGTGTGTGTGTGTGTGTGTGTGTGTGTAACTGATTTCCCTTGTTCTGCTAGTTATACAGTATTCATCATGATCATTACTTCATCTATTTTCATGACAATATCTACTTTTATCTGTTGTATCATTTTTATCTATTTATTTATTTTTTGTTATTTAGAAGGTATACTCTATTACTAATTATATTTCTGCTTATATTCCTTCACTTACTTTACTTCTCGCCAAGGAAGATTTGAAGCGTAACAGCACACTGAATTGTTTGAATTTTCTTTTATCCTCATCACCTTTCTTCACAATTGCTACCTCCTTTCTTTAATCATTTCCTCCTCC
The DNA here is from genome assembly GCF_035594125.1 of Scylla paramamosain. Lineage (NCBI taxonomy): Eukaryota > Metazoa > Arthropoda > Malacostraca > Decapoda > Portunidae > Scylla > Scylla paramamosain. The sequence goes on from NC_087185.1 coordinate 7,293,439, forward strand.
TCCTCCTCCTCCTCCTTGTCTTCTTACTGTCCTCCTCTTCCTCCTCCTCAGAACGAATTGCTCATGATGCTGACGACTTGGTTCCTTTTACAGCTCATGCAATAACTAGAATTAATCGAGTCCGTGGTCAATTAGTTTTTACACAAACGTTAATCAGCGAAAAAATAATTGCCACTTTAAGCGTTTGTTACTGTTGGCACTATTATTACGACAGCTCCATCGCAACCACTGCCACCACCACCAAGAAGAAGAAGAAGAAGAAGAAAATAATCCAATACCTAAAACAACAACAACAAACAAAAACTACAGTGCTCTAAGTCTTTTCCTTTTTCTCCCTTTCCCACACTCTTCCTCCTCCAACTCTTCCTCCCTCCCTAATCCTAATCCTCTCACAAACAACACTACTTTCAAGTTTCTCAAGGGCGACTTCCAAAACTACTCCGTAACGAAATGTTGGGACGAAGAACTGATAAACTAACATTTCTCAGGAGTTGTAGTGTGGAATATTGATCTCTGAGGCGCCTGTGGGGTCTCGGAGGAGTGAGGAGAGGACAGGAGGCAGAGTATTGAACGTGGCTAAGTAAAGGAGTCAAAAGGATAAAGGTGAGGAAGGGGAGAGATAAAGGGAAAGGTTTGGCAAGAAAGGTCTGCTGATGACAGTATAGAATGATGACAAGAAGGTGTAAGGGTGAAAAATGTAACCCTTAGGAAAGTTTTATATTTTACACGTAAGATTTATAACATTACCCACATATATCACGAAAATGTTACTAATACAAATGTGAATAATAATATAAATAAAACAGTTCTAATATAAGCAAAATATTTCACCCTAAGGACAGTTTTATTATTATTATTATTATCTTTTTTTTTTTCAGTGCATACGAAGGTTTGTTGTTTCGTCCATACGTAGAACAAAAAAGATACCACTATAAAAATATCAGCATTAATTTCACGCATAATATATAACTTTCATATGCAAATGCAGACTAAAAAACGAAATAACGTGCATTAAACATTAAAATATTCACGTTGAAATGCCTGAAACTGTGATGGATGATCTGAACATTACGACAGGCATTATGATTATACGAGACAAAAAAACTTCACCAGCCACGCCTCGCCCCGTGAGTCCCGAAAACAATGGCCAAATAACCAAGTAAAACCTTTTCTCTTCCACTCACAATGAATACAAGGAAGAATTGTCCTTGAGATTTTGTGAAGAAGTACCATAATCTCTATCCAAGAAGGCTGTTGAATGAATGGATTGTTAAACCGGAGTCTTTAGGCAGGGTAAGGCAAGACGCTTCCCTCATGACTGCTGAGAAAACAAAAATAAATAAATAAATAAAAAATAAAAATAAATAAATAGATAAAATAAATAAAATAAAGTAAAAAAAATAATGTAAATTATAATAATCCATTGCCCGTAGGGTTATCTGCAAAATCAGAATTAAGAATCAGTGAGCTGAATACGATTAGGGAAAACAAAAACAAAACAGTTAAGCAAAGATTAAGAAGATTAACAATGATAATAGATAACACGGCGAGGAAAATAGCATTTATTAATAAGCCAATTAAAACAAAACAGGAACGAAATGAACAAGATTAATAATGACAATAGATAACGCATAATGAGGAGGAGGAAAACACGAACAACGAATAGAATAATGAAAGTTTACCTCACTAAGTTTACCTGAATATCTACAAAGTAAAAGGAGGACGAGGAAAACAAAACTAATAATGCCAATGATAAACGGGGAAAAAAAAAAGCATCTCATAGACTGACTTAAATTTACCAAAACATCGAAAAAAAAAAAAAGAAAAAAAAAGTAAATAAAAGGAGCGACGAAAACGAGATCAGTAATGCCAGTAGTCTACCTTCACTCAAACAAATAAATGAATAAAACAAAATGAAGGGAAGGGGGAAACTAAACTAATAATACCAACAGGACAAGAACAACAAACAAATGAACGTCACAGCTTCACCAACGTTATAACCCAATAAAACACAACCCTTCATAAACCTAACCCAATTAAAACTACCTAAGCATACCTGAAGACCTTTAAAACACCAGGAACTCTCTAAAAACACCAAGAACGACAATAATAATGAAAAATAAACAATAGAAAAAAAAGAAGAATGTAAGAAAGCAAGCAATACCGATACACCAAACCTAATTAAAGAGACCAAAGCGTACATACAAATATCTGAAATACCAAACTCTCAGGTGAAAGTACCCAAAAAGTCCTTAAACTGGGAGCATTTACACGGCGCCAGTGACATAAAAGGCAGCCCCGGAGATCATTTAGTGCGCCCGTAACGCTGCCATACGTGGAGTTTTATGTTAAGTGTCTGGCGTGATAAATCTTGTGGGGATGAAAGATTTTACTGGGTCATAAATCATTGGGTCTTGCGGTGAGAGAGTTGATAATAGCATGTTGAGTCCCGCAGCAGGGGAAGGTGGATGGAACGCAGGTGTGTTCAGGTGAGAGAGAGAGAGAGAGAGAGAGAGAGAGAGAGAGAGAGAGAGAGAGAGAGAGAGAGAGAGAGAGAGAGAGAGAGAGAGAGAGAGAGAGAGAGAGAGAGAGAGAGAGAGAGAGAGAAAATACTTCATACCTAAGACTCACCCGCCTAAATACGTTTGGAAAAAGAATACTAATAAAAAAAAAACACACAATTTTCTTTTTCTTCAATTTTCCTATATACAGAGCTAAAGAAAATACAAACCTAAAATAAATAAGAGCTCGACCTTCCTTCTCCATCTCCTCTTACTCCTCTCAGTTTCCCGCGGGCTGGATGAGTAAAAGAGCCACAAAGGGCAAAAAAGCGTAAAAGACAGACCATCACACGTCCGGTTCAGGTTCTTGGCAGTCAATGGAAGGCGAGAATCACACGTGCTATCACCGCATCACAGCTTTCATGGCTCAACACTCCCGCCACCGCCTGCCCGGGGCTGAAGGCGACGCGGCGGCTCATTCTTTAGATATACTGCCGACAATGCTGATTTTATGGCCACTTCAGAGAGAGAGAGAGAGAGAGAGAGAGAGAGAGAGAGAGAGAGAGAGAGAGAGAGAGAGAGAGAGAGAGAGAGAGAGAGATTATTACTTATCCCTAACCTTCCATCAATTTCCCTATAATCACCACACCTGCATCTCAGTATTAGTACCAATTAGTAACAATTCAATGCAGAATAAAGATGATGAACGTGCCTTGCTGCATAAAATGAATATTTACTGTACAAATTATCAATAATCTCATGGAAATAATTACTGAAAATGAACTGTTTATTTATTTATTTATTTATTAAGCACCTGTAACGGCACTCGTAACTAACCTGCCTGATGGAAAGTGATGATATTTGTCAACCTGAGCCCCTGGACGAAAATATATATATACGAGACCTGAAGTATAAAGTTTCGTCTTGAGTTTAATCTTCAGTTCAGTCCTCCCTCATGCACGGGTGACTTTGATCTTTCATGAATTAAGATAGGTGTAAATTGTTCAGGATTTAAATATTACATTAAAATAACCAGTGGACTACACAGGAAGACGACAGGTAAATGCTTAATGTTTGCAGTGCGGATATTAAATTCAAGTAATCACAAGACCAAAGGCACAAGATAATTATGTAATGTTTTCAGTCTAGGTAATCAATTTAAATAATTGCAAACCACAAAGGACGAAAGTAAATTAGAAAAAGCAATCAGATACACCGACTCACGTCTGTACTAACTCCCGCCTAATGCGATAACAGTAAATTAATGCCGCCTTTTGTTTGCTTCGAGTCCAATTTACAAGAAGGAAACACGAAGATCCACGCAGTACTGAAGTCTTTACGAATGAACTCTCTAATCTTACTTAAAGTATAATTAACATCTGATACCACATGGCTAAGTTATAAGCGTGAGATTCTTTGTTTATATGTACGAGGGGCACCAGCCAAGAACAACAATACTAGAATAAAAAAAGGGCCCATTGAGGTGCAAATCCCCGAAGAGTCGATAGCGGTAGTCAAAAATTACAGGATAAGTGTCTTGAAGCCTCCCTCCTGAAAGAGTTGAAGTGTGATCAGTTATTGATTTATAGACGACTATCCTGTCTATTTCTGTCTACATGTCTATTTTCTTATGTATCTCCCTCTTTTTCTGTTTATTTTTGGCAGTTTCCCTGATTGCATCTCTATATTTTCTCTATTTCTCTGGCTATCTTTATTTATTTTCTTGTCTATTTTTGTCATTTTCCCTGGATATATTTGTCTTTTGTCTACATCTTTCCATCACACAGTTTATACTTCTGTCGATCATCCTGTCCATTTCCATTTCAGTCTGTTAAACTTTATCCATCCTTGTACGTCGACTTCAGTATGTCTCTGCATTACTGTCCATTACTCTGTACTTTTCCGTCTGTTTCTGTCCATTTTGTTAATTTCTGTCCAATATAAAGAGAGAATGTTAATTAACTGAAATCACAGAGCCACCCTTACGTGCACACACACACACACACACACACACACACACACACACACACACACACACACACACACACACACACACACACGTAATTACAGCACTTAACCATTCCCTGCTGGGAGAGAAGTAATCAGCATCCAGTATAAATTTTCATTAAGCAAAGTAAAAGAGTGAAGAAAAATAAACATTAAAATGAAGAACTTGACTAAACCACCTCTCTCTCTCTCTCTCTCTCTCTCTCTCTCTCTCTCTCTCTCTCTCTCTCTCTCTCTCTCTCTCCGCTTGTGAGAAGAGGAGGAAAAATTTGAAGAGGAAGAGCAAATTTCCACAGATAAGATCAAGAGGAGAGAGGAGGGATGATGAGAAAGAAGGAAGGAAGGAAGATGGGAAAGAAGGAAGGAAGATGAGAAAGAAGGGAAGGAACGCGAGAAAGGAAGATGAGAAAGGGAAGAATGTGAGGTAAATAAAAGCGAAAGAAAATCTGGAGGAAGGAAATGAAGAGGAGAAAAGAATAATTGAGAAGAGAAGCAGAATATAATAATACTGAAGAGGATAAAATAGTCGGAAAAGGTGAAGGAAAAAAGGAAACGAGAAAATGAGATAAACAGGGAAAATGGAGGAAGGAAATACAAAAGAACTTGGATGCTCGGTAAACGAAGGAAGGGAAGCAGGAGGAAGGAGGAGAGGAATAAAAAGAGCAGGGAGGACATCAGATAAACGTTTGCTAAAGGCCGAGGTGGAAAATGTTGGGGAGAAAAATGCTATTCGTGGTGAAAGGAGGAGGAGGAGGAGAAGGAGAAGAAGAAGAAGAAGAAGAAGAAGAAGAAGAAGAAGAAGAAGAAGAAGAAGAAGAAGAAGAAGAAGAAGAAGAAGAAAAGAAAAAAGGCAAAGGAAAAGAAGACCCACCATTGGTTATTAAGAACTTATAGAAAGACAAAACTGAAACATAAAACAAAATTGAGGAATCACAAATCTAATCTCAAAAAGTAAAACTGAGATTCCAAATAAGAGAGAAAAAAAAAAAAAACTAAAAAAGATAAACGAACACAAAAAATGGAGGATACGAGAGCAGGAGTGAGAAAGTGAAGGGGAGACTGAATGGGGGACGCGATGGTGGGCAATTATGAAGGGTGTGTAGGTGCTGGCCGCCCTTACGGCTAAACGAGGAGCACTTTATGGCACCGGATTCAGCAGCGGCGGTCCTCCCATCACGGCACTGGTTCGATTCCCGCTGACGACGCGAAAACTGTCCACACGAGGAGCGTGGGAAGTGACACCTTGAGTGGAAGGCGCGAGGGAGTCTGTACACTGCCGCACCACATCATTACAGCTACGTGTGCTGGAAGCTGAAGGAAACGCTCAAATAAAGTTCTTAGATATTGACGAAAATAGTAAAAGTCCGTGGAAATAAAAAAAAAAAAAAAATCCTTAGAAACTGAAGGAAACAAGTGGCAAGTCTTCGGGCATTTACGAAAACAGTTGTCATTGAAAAGTTAAGAAAAGTTAAAAAGTATTTAGAAACTGGAGAAAGAAGCAAAAGTCTTTAGCTATTCGATAGACGACCAAGAAGTATTTACAAACAGAAAATAAAAAGAAATATTTTCTAGAAATCTTTAAGAGAGCAAAGAGATTTCTCAGAAACGCTGGCTTATTTGGGAGATAGCTCAAAGCTCTTCTTAGACGCATTCATCTTTTTTAAAATCTTTACGGATATCAAAGAGGTCTTTTCAGAGAAGCCTATCTCTGCCAAATAGAAAAAAAGAATCATAATGCTTTTCTTAGTGGAAACAACAATTACTTATGTATAAGCCTGCAAAGGCATCGAATAACTTTTTTTTCCAGAATCAACAATATCCAACAAAAAAATAAAGATAACACAATGGTTTTCATGGAAACATTAATCTCCTCTACCATCCTTAAACCTGGCACAAGTCCTCAGAAACATACATCTTCACCAAAAAATAAATAAATAAGCAAATAAATAAACAAATAAGTAAATAAATAAAATAAAATAAAATAAATAAATAAAATACAATAGCATCTTCTAAGAAATATAAATGTCTCCATAAAATAGGTCAGCAATTTTAACATTTATATATTTCACAACACCTTCATTTGCACTTATTAAGCGTATCAAAGGAGAAGTGAAGTACGGTTAAAAGAAGTCAGAAAAAATAAAAGACAAGTTAGAAAAATAGAGTTTGAGACAATTACAATTCAAAGGAGAACTAAAGAGAAGAAATACAAACAGGGATACGTAGGAACAGACATGATTAACCGTAATCGTAAGGGGATCTGTAAAATAGTGAAGTAGAAATATAGTAAATGATAAATAGTAAAGATAGATATAAAAAAAAAGATATATGAGATAAAGGAAGAGAAAAGATAAACACAATCCATAGGAAATAAATTGTCTTGCGTAAAGGTAGACAAGATAGTAAAGTACAGGTAGATAATACATGATAAGATATAAAACAAGCAAACAAAGATACAAGGCATAAGAAAATATAAATTGACCAATAAAATAAAATAAATACATAAATAAACAAATACAAGAAAAGACGACACGAATCGATACCAAGCTACTTAAAAATCTAGAGGGGACTAAGGAGAGAAGTTAGGAAAGTTGACCAATTAGGTGAAGTATGAATTATTCCCGGGGCGAGGCGTGTGTATAGGGAGGCCTTGATGAACGACACATTCCAGGGAGTAATGCGAGAACTTTGGCCGCCTGGAGGAGTGGGGCGCGGGACTAAGACAAAAGGGATGCCGATCGCGACCAAACTTAGTAAGGAAAGTAGCGGAAAAAAAAAGTTGGAGAAAATGTACGACGAACAGCGAAAAAAGTTTGAAGTTCCTATATATACGAGAATAATAGAAACCAGAAAATAAAGATTAAAACCAAAAAGTACACAAAAAAAAAAAAAAGATACGAAACGAAAAATTGTCCTAAACGAAAATAATCTTAAACAAAGAAATAAAAATGAAAAAAAATGTACAAGGAAAAAAATAGAAAAGAGGAAAAATATACGAAATATCAAGAAACGAAACAAAAGAAAAAAATCTATACGAAAATAGTCTTAAACAGAAATAAATATGAAAAAATGTATCAGAAAAAAATACAGAAATGCCAATACAATAAAAAAGAGAAATAAAAAAAATAAAAGAATTAAAGAAAGTCCTATACGAAAACAATCTTAAACAAATAAATAAAGATGAAAAAATGTATAGGAAAAAAAAATTACCGATACCATGAAAAAATAAATAAATACATAGAAAAAAAGAAGTTAATAGTAGACAATTGCAAACTACACTAAATTAACTTTCTAACCACAAATCCAGAGAAGGGAAAAAAAAAAAATAAACGTAAAAAAAGTTTCTGCCAAAAAAAAAAAAAAAAAATAGTAAAAAAAGGTGAAATAAGATCAGGAAGCCTTGGCCACAGTAGCCAGCCAGCCTGAGAGGAGCAACACAGGCTTACAGGAGCGTTTGTATTCGCGTGGCTGGCGAGGGAGCGGCTAAGTTTACTCTTCTGGATCAAGTTCGAAGTTTTTGCGGCCATCGTAACAGTGAAGGGCCTCTCTCTCTCTCTCTCTCTCTCTCTCTCTCTCTCTCTCTCTCTCTCTCTCTCTCTCTCTCTCTCTCTCTCAGGTTCTCTCGCAGTTTTAAATCTTCCTTCATAGTATTTTTATCTGATTTTCCTTCCCTTCCTCTTCACGCTTCGTCTCTATTCTTCTCCATCTCCTTTCTTGCATTCTTTCTCATAGAGTTTTTCCCTCCCATCCTTCCTTCTCCTCCGTTTATCTTCGAGCTTCCTCCATCCTTGATTTTATTTTCCTTTTTATTTTCCTATTAATATATTTAAAAAATTATGCATGTGTATTTTTTTTTAACAAAGAATTCCTTTATGATATTTAGCAAGTGTCTCAGGAATTTCCTTTCATGCATGACACCAAATATAGGAAAAAATTAATAGGGATGGATAAGAGAGAGAGAGAGAGAGAGAGAGAGAGAGAGAGAGAGAGAGAGAGAGAGAGAGAGAGAGAGAGAGAGAGAGAGAGAGAGAGAGAGAGAGAGAGTGGACTGAGTTACTTTCCTTCAAAAATTTATGCAGAACAGAGCTGAAATAAAAATGTACAAAATAAAATCTACTTATCACTGAGGTACTGAATACATTCATTCTCTTGCACAAAGGAAATTCAATTGAAGCAGAATACAAGGAGGAGGAGGAGGAGGAGGAGGAGGAGGAGGAGGAGGAGGAGGAGGAGGAGGAGGAGGAGGAGGAGGAGGAGGAGGAGAAAAAAACAGTACAGAATTTATCGTTCATTGTTACGGTCACTGCGTTAGAAGAATGAACGAAATGTAATAAATAAGAGAAAATAAGAACAGACCAAAAAAGTAAAAGAAAAAAAAAAGAAAAGAAAGGAAACCAAGAAGAGCAAAGTGTGAAAATGTCACCCTGAAAAACACACAAAAAAAGATAAAAAAATACAAAAAAAAAAAAAAAAACAAGAAGGGTAAAGAAAGAGACGAAAAATCACAACAGAAACAAAAACCAACACTAAATCTTTTTCACGTCCTTTATACAAATAATAAAAGAATAAAACATAAATAGAAAATAAATAAGTAAACAAGTAAAATAAACAAATAAACAAATAAATAAAGTCTCCATCCAAAGATTAACTATAAGGAGACGAAAAATTACCTTAAGGGCTAAACTAAGTAAACGACAACCCGCAATGAAAAATCCTGAAAAATCGCCCGTAAAACACCTAGCAGTAAGATAAAAAATAGATTGCCATGCTTCGTAACGCGGCTGGGGGAAGATTTTCAAAGAGAGGATAATGGAATAAAGGACACAAATCAGCCAATCAGAAGCTGAATCTCCCATGCTAGCGATGACATCACTCGTCCCTCAGCCAATCAGCGTGTGGCTTGAGAAAGGGAGGGATTACTAGAGAGAAATGACTGGGAGGGGAGTAATGGGAGGGAGGGGATGCAGGGGATGAAGGGAGATCACAACACGAGAGTGAAAGGAAAGGAAGGAAAGGGGAAACAAGGGAAAACATAGTACCTTCCTCTTTTTCTTCCCTTTCTTCCTTTCATTTTAGTCTCCCTTTAATCCTCTTTCCTATATCTTGTCATTTTCTTCCATTCTAGTCTCTCCTCCTTTCCCTCCCTTTTTTTCCTATTACTTCCTGTATCTCACTCAATCTCCCTTGTCTTTCCGTCCTTTCTATTTAAATCTCTCCCTTTATCCCTCTCTTTCCTTCCCTACATTCCCCGTCTTCCTCTCTTCCATCCCTCCCTCTTTCCCTAAATCCTTTCCTTTTTTTTCAATTCTGAGAGGGAGAAGAGGGAAAGACAGAATGTTGGGAAAGAAAAGGAGGAAGGAGACAGAAACAAAGTAAGGAAAACAGAAAAGGAAGAGGAGGAAGGGAAGAAAGAAAGGATACAGAAAGAAAGAAAGTACGGAAAAGGGAAAAGAACAATAGGAAGGGAAGGAAGATCAGAAAGAAGGAAAAGAAAAGTCTGGAAAGAAATAAAGTGGAGGAGGAAAGACAGAAACAGAGGAATGGAAGAAAAGGGAAGAACGGGAAGGAGAGAAGGAAAAAGGAAAGGAAAAACTGAGAGAGAAAGAAAAGGGAAGGAGGAAAGAGGAATGGAGGAAGAATGGAAAGAATAAAGGGAAAAGAGGAAGGAAAAAATAAAGTAGCAAGAAAAGGAAGAAGGAGAGGGAGGAAGAGGAAGAATGGGAAAAAAAGGGAGGGAGGAAGGAAAGAAAAAACAAAACAAAAAAGAAAGAAAGGAACAGAGGAATGTTATGAAGGAAGGAAGGAAGGAAGGAAGGAGGGAAGGAAAAACTGAAACAACAAGAAAGGGAAAGAGGAAAGAGAGGAACAGAAGGGGCAAAACTGAGAAGGATGGGGGAAGGGGAGCATTTGCAATCACGATTACCGACATGGAAATTTATGTTACAGAGTAATCTGATTTCGTCTTGTGAGGCTTAAGGTCCTTTCCTCCCCGCCTCTGTGTCTCTGGGTGGAAGGGAGAGAGAAGAGGTGAGGTCGGACAGAGAGAGATATAGGGAACAGAGAGGCGAGGAAAGACAGAGAGAAAAATAGAGAAGTAGACGGTAGAAACAGATGTAAAAGAGGAGGGGAAAAGAAAGGAAAAGAGAGAAAAGGATCTGTGTAGAAGATCAATTAAGGGAAAAAGGAAGGAAAGGAAAGGAAAGAAGGGAGGATGGGAAAGGATGGGAGAATGGAAGGAAGGAAAGAAAGGAGATAAAAGGAAAGGAGGAATAAACGATAGTGGTGCCTAGAGGACAGGGAAAAGGATAAAGGAAGAAGAATGATAGAAAAAAAAATTATAGAGGAAGAAAAAACAAGGAAAGGAAGAGGATACAAAAAATATGTTTGAAGAAGACCAAGAGAAAAGAGAGAGAGAGAGAAGAAAAAACGTAAAATAAAATACATAAAGAAGCATAAAAATGATGAAAAGATGGACTATGGAAGAAGAAAGGAAGTGGGGTACAAAACATGCTTGAAGAAGACGAAGAGAAAGAAAAAGTAAAAAAAAAAAAAATACATAAAGAAACATAAAAAACGGTCAATATCCATCGTTTTCAGTCTCCTACCTTCGTCTCAGTGTCAAGAAATATCACTCCGCAATTCCTTCCTTCCTTTACTAAAACTTCCACAGCAGTTATTTCCTGTCTCCTGTCTCCCTCATTCTTTACCATCCTGCCTTACATCACCCGCCTTCCTTTTCCTTCGTCCCTACCTTCCTTCCGTCCATTCTTCCTCTTCCCAAGTTCGCTTCTCGTATTTCTCCTTCTTGTCGTCTTCCGTCGGTCGTATGTTCCTGCTTTATTTTATTTTTCTCCTCTTCTCTTTCTTTCTGGCGAGTAACTCCTTCCCTTACACGTCACGTCTTTCTGTAAAATCCGCCTTATGATCTTCCGAGCAACTGTGTTTTGCTACTCAGGCCAATTAGAGGAAGCGAGTAAACTTTCGTAGAGAGAGAGAGAGAGAGAGAGAGAGAGAGAGAGAGAGAGAGAGAGAGAGAGAGAGAGAGAGAGAGAGA
>NC_087185.1:7307500-7317500 GCF_035594125.1 Scylla paramamosain
TAGCCTACCCATGACCTTTAGCGTTCCTGTCTATTTCTATCAGCTTCCATCTTCTTTTCAGTCTTACTTCCTCGATTTATTCTTTATGCTTTCACTTTATCTTAATCTCCTAATTTCTTTCAGTTCCCCTTTATCACGATCCGTTCTTCTATCTACCGTACCCATTTCCTTCCATTACCTCTTACAAGACAAGACTTCCGTGTATCCTCTTTACTTCCCTACAACCTAAAGAAATCTTGTACATTTTTCCTCCTTTCATCCCCCTCCCTTTATCTTTAGTAGTCTAGTTTTTCCTTCCTTACTTTCGCACCTTCCTCATCTCCACCTTTACCTCACCTTTCCTACTTTAATGTTTTGTAATTCTTTAATAATTTGTAAGAAAACCAAGCACCTTTCTTACCACTACTTCTTCCTTCTCTCCACTTTTATGTTTCCTCCCATACACTTCACTTTCCTTACTTCTTGCACTTCTTCCACCTCCTCCACCATCACCTTTAGTATCGAAATTACGAGGTGACTGATTAAGCTCGTTAGTCAAAGTCCCTGGGCAGGTAATCTCAAAGGTCCACGTGGCGTCAACAGAAGTAGCGACATCAATAACCAGCTGATGAATTAGGCGATGAATTAATGTGAATAATTCATCTCACATAGGCAATCTTGTGTGTGTGTGTGTGTGTGTGTGTGTGTGTGTGTGTGTGTGTGTGTGTGTGTGTGTGTGTGTGTGTGTGTGTGTGTGTGTGTGTGTGTGTGTGTGTGTGTGTGTGTGTGTGTGTGTGTGTGTGTGTGTGTGTGTGTCATGTGTCTTCCCCTAGCCGCAGAAAATGGAGGTGCAGATAAGACGCTAAAAAAAATGAGAAGCAAGAGAAAAATAACGAGTAACAAAGGGAGAGAGAGAGAGATAGAGAGAGAGGGAGAGAAGGCAACTGGAAGAAGAAATAGAGTGAAGGTTTCTTTCTCTCATTTTCCATTATCTCTCCTATTCCTCCTCCGCCTGTTCCTTCTTTTTCTTTCCCTCGTGCAACAAACGAGGGATGCCCTGACACACAACTTTCCGTCTCCATTTCTCCTTCGTAACGCCTCCCTCATCGCCTTCAGAGCCACGTCCTTTCCTCTCTCTCCTCCTATTCCTCCTCTTCTTCTCTCCGTCTCGTTTTCACATTCTCTTCTGCTGACCATCACTACCATCATTCTCTCGTTCTTATGTTGCTCCTTTATGCTCCTGTTCTTCCCGACGGCGTCACCACAAAGGAAACTAGCGAATATTCTCTCTCATTCTCTCTCTCATTCTCTCTCTCTCTATGCTACTACTACTACTACTACTACTACTACTACTACTACTACTACTACTACTACTACTACTATTACTACTATTACTAAAACTACTACTAAAACTACAACTACTACTGTTCAAGGCACCATCTCACGTTTTCCATTTCCTACTGTCAACTAAAGTAAAATAAGAAGTCACCAGAAATTAGCAACGCCTTTATGTAAATGGACTGAACTTGTGGAACGGGGAGAAAACTTTACTTCCGCGCCACAACTCACCCAGAAGCGGCTGTAGAAGCAGGAAAAGGTCACTAACCTCCCTAAAGGCACCAGAAGATGTAAGACCCTGCTGGACACAAACATTTAACAAGAGGTTTCTGTTTTGGAGCCACAAAATTTAGGCATGTGGTGCATAGGAGGAGGAGGAGGAGGCGGAGGCGGAGGAGGAGGAGGAGGAGGAGGAGGAGGAGGAGGAGGAGGAGGAGGAGGAAGGAGAGCAGCAATTATTATTAAACTAAATGAACTTGTAAGAATGAAGGACAAGACAATACAGTAAAAGACTTCTCCCCATCCACCCACCCTTTGTTCCTTCTCCCCGGGCGAAAATGCTCGGAAAATATAAAATAATGGAAAAATTACTAGCGTTGGAATTTATGGTGTGAATAAGAATAAATTTATGAGGAAAGCAAGTAATGTTATGAGGAAAGTAAGAAATATAAAGGAGGAGGAGGAGGAGGAGGAGGAGGAGGAGGAGGAGGAGGAGGAGGAGGAGGAGGAAGAGGAGGAGGAGGAGGAAGTGTGTGTCGCCCGTATGGCTTTGCGGAAACTTAATCTCCTGAGACAGACGATGGGGGGTGACTGCCCTTTCATGCCCCCCTCCTCTCTCTCTCTCTCTCTCTCTCTCTCTCTCTCTCTCTCTCTCTCTCTCTCTCTCTCTCTCTCTCTCTCTCTCTCCCACATGCATTCCCTTGTGTTGTTTTCAGCACACCTTTACCTAATTTACCTTGTTTTCAAATTTTTCCCTCGCCCGTTACAAATCTATCACGATATTTTTCTTTCTTTTATTTCCTCCACGTAAATCTTTTCATGTTAAAATATCATTCGTTTTAGATACATTCTCTCTCTCTCTCTCTCTCTCTCTCTCTCTCTCTCTCTCTCTCTCTCTCTCTCTCTCTCTCTCTGATCCATTCCGATGTCACAGATGTTATCATCTTAATGAATCAAATCTTACATAATCTTATTTATGAACAAAACAGTTATTCAATTATATCCTGACTGCGCTTCCTCATCTACTGATAAATTTTCAAAGCAAGTAACGGTATTGGTTGAGGTCGACTGTACTTTTGTCCTTTTTTATACGCAAGATGAAAGATTTACGACGCATCATTTTTATTTCTTTTACAAAACCAATTTTTTTGTTTTATTAGTAGTTGCCGTATGTACTTATTCCTTATCAAGACTGTCCTGTGTTTATTTTAAATTACTCGCTTTTATTTTGCCTTGTTTACTGATGTGATACTGATAAATCTACTGCTTAATGCTTTCTTAAACTTTGCATTCCTGTCATACATGTCTCTCTCTTTCTCCTTGTCCCTCTTTACATTATTCATCTATCGTTTCATTTCCCTCTCTCTCTCTCTCTCTCTCTCTCTCTCTCTCTCTCTCTCTCTCTCTCTCTCTCTCTCTCTCTCTCTGATGGTTGCTAATCTACGCCCCCCTCGCCCCCTCACCACCTGCCGGACCGGTCCATCAGCTGAGTGAGTCATCAGCTGAGGTCCGCTACACCACGACCGACTGATGACTGACGACCAAACTACTATGCGACCTGATACAAAGCACGACTCTCTCTCTCTCTCTCTCTCTCTCTCTCTCTCTCTCTCTCTCTCTCTCTCTCTCTCTGTATTGCAATGTTTCTCTCTTTTATTTATTTTTTTTAGTTTTTGTCATGTCCCTCCTTCCTTCCTGATTTTCTTTTCTATCTTTCTTTCTCTTCTTCCTTATTTTCTTTATTTTATTTCGTCCTTCCTCTCTCTCTGTTTTCCTGCCTTCCCAGTTTAGCCTACAAATGTATTCTCTCTCTCTCTCTCTCTCTCTCTCTCTCTCTCTCTCTCTCTCTCTCTCTCTCTCTCTCTCTCTCTCTCTCTCTCTCTCTCTTAAACGTCAATCTATCACCACTTTCTCCTTTTCTCTCTTTCTCTTTCCCTATAGACCTTCAATCAATCACACTTTTTATCTCTCCCCTTTTTCCTTCTCCAGTCTGTGAACGGCATGAGAAAAAACAGCAAAATGACAGCTGGGTAACAAAGGCACAGCACTCTCACAATGGAAGCTCGTAGCCAAAATAAACACCACTCCACTGATATCAATGTGACTCAGGAACACTCTGTATATCCTGCAACTCAACGCAACACCAAAAATTCAGAAACACTACCGGGAGTTTGCAGCGTATATTCAAGCAACATGTTAGCATTTTTGACTCATAATGATATACCAACGCACCGCATCTAATAATACATTCCTGGCAACACGAGCAACACTCACGAGCGGTTTGACATTAAAATAATCTTCCTTCTGCAGTGTAGCGTATAACACTTTTTTTTTCCAGACATGTCAGCACGTAGCAACACACAGCAACACAGAATAACAAAACAAGGAACTTCTGCAGAAACTAATTAATATATGTTGATTAGGTTAGGTTAGGTTAGGTTAGGTTCCGTTAGGTTAGGTTAGATCAGGTTAGGTTATCCTTATAAGAAATCTAACAACACTGCAAACACTCAAGTCTTCAGAAGCGTAAGTGCATTCAGATCATCTTCTCAGAGTGTAGTCAACACATACTAATCTTTAAGCCCGTAAAAAAATCCTACGCACTTAACAAACAATTGAACACTCACTCAGCGCAAGGAGTAACAGAATAAGACATCCGTTCTTCCTTATTACCAAGGTTATGTTACGTTAGGTTAGATTAGGTTAAGTTTGGTTACGTCAGGCACTAAGATACAGAGATGCAACGCTCACTCAACGAAAAGAGAACGAAAATAATAAAACTTTTCTTTTACATTACCAAGGTAAGCTAGGTTAGGTTAAGTTAAGCTAGATTAGATTAGGTTAAGTTAGGTAAGCCAGCATTAAGATACGTAGACACAATGCTCACTCAACGAAAGGAGTAAGAAAATAATACAACAGTTCTACATTAGCAAGGTGGGTTAGGTTAGGTTAGGTTAGATTTCGTTATATCAGGTTAGATTAGCTTAATTTAAGATTAGGTTAGGTTAGGTTAGCTTAGGTTAAGTTAGGTTACGTCAAGCGGTTAAGATACCTGGACACAAGACTTATTCACAGCAAGGGGTAAGAAAACACGACAGCCGCACCTCTACACCAGCAGGGGAGCAGTTCACGGGCTTCGAACAGGGTGGGAGCCGCGAAGATAAGGGTGACAGTGATCCAAGGGAGATATGCATAAGTATAAAGGTGTTATCTCAACCTTGTGTTGTTGTCCTCAATGTGCAGCCGACGGGAACAGACAAACCCCCTTCTCTCTCTCTCTCTCTCTCTCTCTCTCTCTCTCTCTCTCTCTCTCTCTCTCTCTCTCTCTCTCTCTCTCTCTCTCCGTTCAGCTCAAAATTGGTTCGTCTGTGCACTTCCCTAACCATTTATTCCTTTTTCTCTTTCTAATCGAACGTTTTCCTCCAACTCCCCTTTCGCTGTTCTTCTGAAGCCTTATTTTAAAGAATCAATCTCTCTCTCTCTCTCTCTCTCTCTCTCTCTCTCTCTCTCTCTCTCTCTCTCTCTCCTCTCTCTCTCTCTCTCTCTCTCTCTCTCCTAGGTGCTTCTGCCTGAGCAAGTTGCATGCATTTATTTACCAGATCTGTAAACTGTTTTTCACTTTCAGGTTTACGAATACGAAGAAAATAACAGACAAAAGAAGAATAGCAGGCTGTTCGAGTATATGTAGAGAATGGTAATGCTCCAATTTTTTAACATTACTATTACTACAACAACAGCAACAACAACAACAACAACAACAGCAACTATTACTACTATTACTACTACCACTACTACTTCTACTACCAAAACAACAACAACAACAACAACAACAACAACAACAACAACAACAACAACAACAACTACTACTACTACTACTACAATTACTACTACTACTACTACTACTACTACTACTACTATTACTACTACTACTACTACTATTACTACTACTACTACAACCGCCTTGAAGACGTATCTTACAGCAATTAAACTCTTAGTGATGGTCATTAAGGATTTTTAAGGATCCTGGGAATTAAACCTTGAGAGAGAGAGAGAGAGAGAGAGAGAGAGAGAGAGAGAGAGAGAGAGAGAGAGAGAGAGAGAGAGAGAGAGAGAGAGAGAGAGAGAGAGAGAGAGAAATGGCACCTTTTTTCTAAAGCTTCCCTTAGTAATATCACCACCACTTTCTTCCCTCCCTCCTTCTTATCCTTCTTTCCTGCTCCTCTTTCTCCTCCAATCCAAGGAAATGAGAAGAGCCAATTAAGAGGGAGAGAACGACTGGCCGGTATTAAAAATAAGGATTTGGTTGATTAAGTCTTCCCTGGAACCGAACGAATGAGAGAGAGAGAGAGAGAGAGAGAGAGAGAGAGAGAGAGAGAGAGAGAGAGAGAGAGAGAGAGAGAGAGAGAGAGAGAGAGAGAGAGAGAGAGAGAGAGAGAGTAAATCAATTAACACAACGTAAAGATAAAAGTGTGGACGGTAAAAAAGGAAAGAAAGCAAAAAGAAAACGGACCTTGCTCCCTCACTTAATGGACACGTTGCTTTTCTTTTGAGGTGACCACGAGTGAGGAGTTCTTTTTATGACCCGTGTCCCGCAGCCCCCCACAGGACACTCTTCTTAAGTAACCCTTTCGCGACGGAAGACGAAAACCCTATCTAGGATTCTTCTCACACCCAAAAGCAGGAGGAGAAACAGGAGGAGCAGGAAGGCAGGAGAACATAAAGGAAGAGCAGCTGTTGGTCTTAAAAATATTTTGTGATCATCTGCACTGTGAAAAAAATCTGAAAATGAGAAATGTAGCTTAGTAAATCGAGGAGAGAAAACAAAAGCAGGAAAAGAAAGAGGAAGGAGGATGAGGAAGGAGGAAAAGGATGAAAGAAAAACAGAAGTAGAAGGAAGTGGAGGAGAAATAGAAGGAAAAGAACCTTCCTGTATTTAAACTAATCTTTGAAATATACATATAAATAACCTTTCAAGTTTCCTCCAACAATGTTCGTTTTATTTATTTATTTTTTTTTCAACCTATAACTTTGATCGAAATTCAGGATCACTGTGAAGGTAAACTACACTATTAGATAAAGCATCAGATAAGCCATCCGATCCCCGGTAATGTATTCCGGGAGTAAACATTGCATTCAGCACTGGTAACATAATATTGAATGCAATGGTGAAGGGACAGAATGGCCAGGACTTCACAATAAACTTTAACACATTAACGAGATTACTTTAACATTCCACAACCACTCTAACTAACCATCAAAATTCACCACACAATCACTAGCACGCATCACATCTCCACTCACAATTACTCGTCACCACAATGCCGCTATTCACTGCACATCACCACCACACAATCACCTTCACACATCACACCTCCGCTCACTGCCACACCCCATCAGTCATCACCATATGTCGCTATTCATTATACTCTACCACCACATTGCCACTCACCACCACACACCACCGCTCATCACAACACATCACCACTCATTACCACATATTACTCACGTCAACAAACTGCAGTATCACCACAACACCATGTTCCTTCACCACACCACCGCACCACTGCAACCACCACCACAACATCACAGAGCTGATGAGTGTTAGGATGTATCTCCTTCATTATTATGCAAGACTCTCTCTCTCTCTCTCCCTCTCTCTCTCTCTCTCTCTCTCTCTCTCCTCCTCTCTCTCTCTCTCTCTCTCTCTCTCTCTCTCTCTCTGCTGGCCCTCTGCCTCATTCTATCATAGGGTACAGATGCCAGAGCACACATGAGAATATATAAATAATAAAACTGACACTCTTAAAAAAAAACAGAAGTGGAGAAAGAGAGTGAGATAGAGAATGTAAGGGAGAACGTTCTCGACTGTACCTTTAAACGCCTCTAGGTTCACATTATGGGTGGTCTCTCTTGGTTTCTCTTTCTCTCTTGTTTTCTCTCTTTCTCTTTATTCCCTCGGTGTTTACCTGTGGAAGATGAAAATTCAGGTTTACCTTGAGCACAGGTGAGGATAAACAGTGACGTAATGAGTTCGTTAGCGGTCAGGTGCGGTGGGGATTGTGTTGAGTCTGCTTGTGTGTGTGTGTGTGTGTGTGTGTGTGTGTGTGTGTGTGTGTGTGTGTGTGTGTGTGTGTGTGTGTGTGTGTGTGTGTGTGTGTGTGTGAGTGGCTCGCTTCTACCTAGAGACTGAAAATTATTGCTTGTATATTACACCACATGCGCGCGCGCACGCACGCACACACACACACACACACACACACACACACACACACACACACACACACACACACACACACACACACACAACCTCATGAACTTATGTCAAGCCAAAGCCACAACCACTTGAGAGAGAGAGAGAGAGAGAGAGAGAGAGAGAGAGAGAGAGAGAGAGAGAGAGAGAGAGAGAGAGAGAGAGAGAGAGAGAGAGAGAGAGAGGAGAGAGAGAGAGAGAGAGAGAGAAACACGAGTATCGAAAAGCCACACACACACACACACACACACACACACACACACACACACACAAACAGCTGAGCACAACAATAGCGCCACACATCCACCCCACACAACCAGAGACACAAAGAAGGAGGGACAAGGCAGCATCAAGGCACAGATGTTGTCTCTCTATTGGTATATACCGGAGGCCCAGGAAACATCCCCCGGGCCCTGCACTGATCCCAAACTTGTCAAGCGAAACACATCTCCATCAGACGAGGGAGACGAAAGGACCCAGAAGAGGGAAGGGAGAAGAGGGAGCGCAGGCGTGGACGATGGAGTAAAGACGAAGGGAGGAATGCAAGGAAAGGAAAGGGAAGGAGAGAACGGAAGCGTGGTGATTAAGAAAAGGAGAAAGGAAGATAGGGGAAAGGGAGACAGGGTATGAAGGCATAGATGATGAAGGAAGTGATAAAGGAAGATTGCAAGAGAAGGGAGGAAAGGAGGAAGGCGTGACTGACCATGGGAAATGAGATGTGAGTGAATAAAGGAGGGGAGGAATGTCAGGGCATCACCACCACCACTAATACCACCATTCAACAGCTTCTCTCAAACGTCTCTCCTTGTATTAATCTCTGTAAGCTCCCTAGAAACATCAGAGCAAAACTTTTGATCTCCCCTAAGTCAGTGGTGGACATATTTTTTACCATCCCTTCTTTAACTGTCCATAGAATGTCCGTTCAATTAATAATATATCCTGCTCAAACATTACAGAGGCACCCTACGCATCAACAAGGTCATCTCTACAAACTAACCGACGAGGCAACACGTGTAACTGAGGAACATGGAGGGAATCATTGCAAGACGTGTTGACTAAAGGTGATGCTGAGAGTGGAGGGAGGCGGAGGAGAGAAGGGAAACTGATGCTGGGAACACGGACACGGAGCGAGGAAGGAAAACAAGTCGTGAAAGAAGAGAAGAGGACATTGGTGAAAAGGAGAGAGCCAGAGAGGAAGGGAGAAGGAAAATAGGATAGTGGAGAAACGTGAAGAAGGAAAGCAAAAACAAATAGTGAAGCTATGAAAAAAAAGAAACAAGGAAGAAATTAACGAAGAGAGAAACAGAAGAAAATGGAGAACTGACGAAACGATGGAAAGCAAAGAACATGAGAAAGTACGAAGAAGAAAGAAGAAAGGAACCGTGGTAATGAAGGAAGGAACAAGCAAGGAGTTAAAACAAAGGAGTCTTATTCAGATAACGAAGTAACCTCAGTAAGTGAAGGAGACAAGGAGAGGCTCACTGACACAGACTTACACGAAGCACACCCACTCGAGACAAGGAGCAGGAAAGAAAATAGGAAAAGGACTTCAACGTGATGGAAACTTGAGAAGATAAACGCAAAGACAAGAAGAAAGAGGACACTGCTTAACACGCGAACAGAGAGAGACAGAAAATAAGAGAAAAGAGAGAACAGAGGACAGGAGGAAATCGAATATAAAAAGGGGAGAGGTGAAATCTTGACACGTGTAGAGCAGGGAACAAGGCAATTGACGGAGAAACATAAGACGTAAAGGAATTAATTATCCTTGGGGTTGTGAAGCAATGTAGCTTTTCTCTAAGGGGCAAAGTTAAAGGAGAGACGAGTCGAAGTGGCAATATCGAGAAGGGGGACAAGAAGTAATAGCAATATTTCTGTAACGGAAATAAGTTTATGGAAGAAAGAGGAGAGAGAGGAGAGAGAGAGAGAGAGAGAGAGAGAGAGGAGAGAGAGAGGAGGAGAGAGAGAGGAGAGAGAGAGAGAGAGAGAGAGAGAGAGAGAGAGGAGAGAGAGAGAGAGAGAGAGAGAGAGAGAGAGAGAATGTGAAAGGCAGTGCATGAGAAGAGAAAGAAGAAAGGAAAAAGAAATACAGATAAAGAAACGTGCAAAAAAAAAAAAAAAGAACTAGAACGTGATAGAGAAAACCAGAGAGTAAACAAAGGGAACCACGAAAACCTGAGGAAGGGATGGAGAAAGAAAAGAGAGATCTAAAGA
>NC_087185.1:7320000-7327500 GCF_035594125.1 Scylla paramamosain
CTTGGTAAGCAGCGCCGCTCATAAACTAACGCAAGGAGAATATTGAGCCAGGAAGCAAAGGAGAAGGGAGGAGAAGGGAAGGTTGCATATGTAGGAAGGGAAATACACTACACAGGGGTACACACACGCGCGTATACACACACACACACACACACACACACACACACACACACACACACACACACACACACACACACACACACACACACACACACACACACGTTCAGGTTAAGATAAGGCAAAGGGAAGGTAGAGCAAATTAATATTCACAGGAAACACTCCCACAAATTCTCTCTCTCTCTCTCTCTCTCTCTCTCTCTCTCTCTCTCTCTCTCTCTCTCTCTCTCTCTCTCTCTCTCTCTCTCTCGAATGAAAAAAAAATACAATTATCGTAACAAAAGCTCACAGTCAACAATTAGGCTTCCTGATAACAACACGCCATCATTAACATCTAAAATAATAACATTCAAAATAATAACATTCAAACCAGTGGAGTGTCGAGGCAAAGTCCACATCACATCCACACAACATCACAATTCCCTTTTATCTTTTATATCTTTCCACAATTTCCCTCGCAGCTGTAGGTCACCTTGAAATGCGTGGCGAGACAGGGGTGTATAGATCAGCTGGTGCACTTTTATAAGACAGGTGTGACGTCGGCTTCATCACCTGCGGGAAATGGGTCTCCAGGTCATAGGTTATAGAACGGTTTTTAAAGGGAAAGGTAACTCGACATGCGCACGTTTGAAATGCAGGTGTTGGTTGAACGTAATTTTCAACATGCGTGTGAAATGGTACGAAGTTTTTTATTTTTTTCTTTATGCCTTGGAAATGTGTCAGACAAAATTTACACCTTTAATATTCAGGTGGGGTCTTCTTGCACACCTTAAACAGACGTGTGTATGACAGGGTCGAACACGCTGCGACAGATGAAGTGGTCAATTTCAAGACACTTCTCGATATAATTGTGACTTGCTTTTGGACTGCTTTCTTCAGGAATTGCCACCTCCAGTTCGCTCTTTTTCTATTTCCCTCCCCCCCATTCTTGGCCAGAATCCCTCTTACATAAAAGAAAAAAAAAATCTCCCAAACAAATGGAAAAATAGTCATGTCCTTCACTTCAAGACAGGTGAGGAGGTGAACTTTCACACTTTAAGGAGACAGGTGTAGAATCACATCCTCCACTTTAAAACAGGTGAAAAAGAGAAAATTACTTCACCTTTTTGAAAAAGACAAGAGTTGTGCTAACGACCACCGATGCAGGTATCTCACCCACAACACTTAAGGCAATTACGAGCAGGAAAGCTGTCAGTCAGGTGTCGACACGCGTGGCGACACAAAGAGCTTTCAGGAAAGTGGCTCTAAGCTTGGAGTTTGTTTGCTCTGGGAACGCAAAGCTGGAGTGATCCCCTTCTGTGGCCGCGAGACAAAGGTATCACGAGGGTCGCTGCGGGGACTCATAATAACATTCCACCATTAGCACGTGAGGATAAACCAAAGCATTATGACCAGGTGAGATAATCTGACTTGATAATTCCTAAATCCCACTTAATATAATGAATACCCGAGACAGCAAGGAACGTTATATATGCAAATATCGCCTAATTCACCGGTGATCAGTTTTCCGATATTAACCTGTTATTACAATGTTATCAGGCAGGGCATTCATTAGGTATTCTGCACTCCTCCTCTCATCCACTTACTCCTGGGAGCTGCACCACGGCCACTTATCTGAGGAAACAGTGCGTGAACTTCATTTTATCCCGCCGATGATTAAGTGAATGAAGTCGATAAGAGCTGCGGCAGGCGACGTGAACAAGATAGGAGAGCAGAGCGGGGGATGGGAAAAAAGAGAGGGAAAAAAAAAAGTCAGGAGGCGAGGGTGGCGAGAAAATAGAACGGAGAGGGAAAGGAACAATGAGAAGTGCACCAAACGTAAGAGAACTGGGAGTTTAGGAAGGAAAGAACATGGCCGGGTAGGTAATGAAAACGAAAAACGAGGCAGAAAGATATCTAATAAGAGGAGGTCGACATAGGGATGGTAAAAGAAAACAGGACAAAGAAAACTACGGCAGGAGATAGAACTTTTCGTTTTTTTGTGGCTTAGAGGAGAGAGACAGCTGGCAGATATAAGAGAAGAAGATTAAGGAAAGTTTTGAAAGTTTTTTACCCTGTAGTAAAATCATAAAGGCTGGTAATAATAACGAAAATAAAGGAATAATGTTAAAATAGAAGCCCAAGAATAGTTTTAAAAGAAATGAAAGAAGTTAAGTTAAATTCTATAAGGCGGGGATTAGGTTCAAGAGGTAATAGGAGGTTCCAGGCTCGAGGACAGGCTGCAGCGAGGAAGCACGGAGGCAAGAACAGGTAATGGGAGGCTTATGGGAGGTTGTATCGCCCTCACACGCCCACGCTGACCGAAACAGACACCTTACGAAGCCTTGGTCACGAAAATCTGGCAAGTTCAGGCTTTAATGGAGCTTTTATCTGGTAGAGGAGGAGAGGAGAGAAGAGGAGAGGAGAGGAGAGGAGAGGGAGGAGAGGAGATGAGAGGAGAAGCCTAACATGAAAGGGAGAGAGATGAAAAGACTGCAGATGAGCAAAAAGGAAAGAGAAAGAAAAATATGACGTAAAAAATAAGGTTGTAAAAAAGGAGAAAGAGAGCAAGGAAAGTATGAAACGAGGAGAAAATAAAGTAAAAAAAAAATAATAATAGCAGAATAAAAAGAGGACTGGAGTAAAAGGACTAATTGAAGTGAACGAGAAGGGGAAACCGAGGAAAAACAGAGAGAGGAGAGAGAGAGAGAGAGAGAGAGAGGAGAGGAGAGAGAGAAGAGAGAGAGAGAGAGAGAGAGAGAGAGAGAGAGAGAGAGAGAGAGAGAGAGGAGAGAGAGAGAGAGAGTGGGTGTGTATGTGTGGTGTAACAGAAAATGCATGTTTATGGGAGGGCGTGCTAATGGTGGTGAAGGGAACAGAGGGAAGAGCAAGGGAAGGGAGTAAGTGGCGAGATGTATATAAAAGAAGAGTTTGTTTTCTTGAGGCCTTTAAAAACCTCGACATCTCAACAAAGACTAAAAACACAAGAAAAAAAACTGGAAAAATCATCACCCGAGAAAAAAAAAGTAAATAAATAAACAATAGAAAAGCGGGAAAGAAGAGGAAAATTTAAAGGGACGAAGTAAAAGGATATATAAAATGAGACACGTAAGAGCTAAGAACACAGGATCAGACAGTCAGCGTCAGTAATCCATTGGTGACGTGATGCAGGGGTTATATTAATAGAGTAGATATTCACCTGCTAATCAACATCATCCCTATGCTTACCTGGAGAGCTTATCATTGCTCCAGCTGGCTACAGGAAAGGTCAATGAAACTCTCTCTCTCTCTCTCTCTCTCTCTCTCTCTCTCTCTCTCTCTCTCTCTCTCTCTCTCTCTGGATAAAAAAAAAAAATCAGGCAAAAAAAATACAAATGGACTCATGCAAGAAATTTTTACTGAATATTTTCAATTTACTTTCAGGATTTAATTTGCATATTTGACTTTTTTTCACTTGCTGTATATGGATTCCCTTCATCATTATTTTTTTGACAAAACACACACACACACACACACACACACACACACACACACACACACACACACACACACACGACTAAAAAGTGCACACACATATATTTTCAAAACTATATTTTAACACTTTCCAAACATAGTACCATAATAATAATAATAATAATAATAATAATAATAATAATAATAATAATAATAATAATAATAATAATAATAATAAGATAAATAAAAATAAAAACAACAACAACATCTAACAACAACGTACAAAAGTAGCATCGAGAGGAAAAAGTGGAGGATCACATTTAAAAACGATACAAAAAAAAAATAATAATAATAATTATACATACAACACCCTTGAAGGAAAATAATCAACAATATTTCACAAGATTCCAACAAAAGGTCAAAACAACAAAGAAAACCAAGGTGAGGGAAAAAAAAAAAAATAAGAGATAAAACTTAAGCCCGGGAGAATGCAAGGGAATAAAACAATCAAAGAAAACAAGAGAGAGATAAAAGGAGAAGATAAAACACAAAACAGCGAACAGGAGAGAAAGAAAAAGTAAGAAAGACAAAACGAAAGTATTTATGAATTCCACGATGTAAATGAAGAGGATAAAGGGAAAGAGGAAGAAAGGAAATAAAAGAAGACTGGGAAAAGAGGAGGGGGATGAAGATGAGGATGAGGAGGAGGAGGAGGAGGAGGAGGAGGAGGAGGAGGAGGAGGAGGAAGAGAGGGGGAGGAGGTGTTTAGAAAAGAAGGGCAGCGATAACTTAACACATGAACTATATAAACTAAGAAGAAGAAGCCGGATACAGTTTGTCAGCAGAGGAAACCGCGCCACTTCCCCCCCAACTCTCTCTCTCTCTCTCTCTCTCTCTCTCTCTCTCTCTCTCTCTCTCTCTGCGACCCGAGAATAAATCGTGTTCTATCTCACCTCCCACCTCACCCTCAGGCAACAAGGGAGTGACACTTTTCAGGGGGTTTTTAAAGGCGTGGGCGTGATGGGAAAAGGTTTACTAGTATCAGGAAGGGATACAGATGTGCCAAAGAGTGCCAAAAGTTTAGATGTATATGACTTTTTACTCTCTCTCTCTCTCTCTCTCTCTCTCTCTCTCTCTCTCTCTCTCTCTCTGTGTGTGTGTGTGTGTGTGTGTGTGTGTGTGTGTGTGTGTGTGTGTGTGTGTGTGCAAAAGTTTGGTAGAACAGTTTGATTCTCATTTTTCTGTGTCATTTCCTCTCTCTCTCTCTCTCTCTCTCTCTCTCTCTCTCTCTCTCTCTCTCTCTCTCTCTCTCTCTCTCTCTCTCTCTCTCTCTCTCTCTCTCTCCTTCCTATTTTCCTTATTCCTTATCGTTTATCATTCATTTTGCTTTTCATCGTAAATTTGCTCTCCTCCCAGATAAACTTATTTCCTTCCCTCTCCGTTTATTTTCCATTATGCTTCATCTCTCACTGCGATTTCCCTTCTATTTCCTCCTCGCAATACACGTCCCAACAACTCTCCTCTCCCTCCGCTACTTTCTCCTCTTCTACTGCTTTAATCTCGCACTCTTCCTCTTATTTCTTCTCCCACTTTTTCATTCTCTTTTCTTTCTTCTTTTCGTTCCTTCTCTTCCCTTACTTTCTGACTACTTGTTTATCTACTTTTCCTGTCTCCTATTTTCCGGGTTTTCTATCTCTCTTCTCCTTCTTATTTATCTCTTTCTC
Source organism: Scylla paramamosain (assembly GCF_035594125.1). NCBI lineage: Eukaryota > Metazoa > Arthropoda > Malacostraca > Decapoda > Portunidae > Scylla > Scylla paramamosain. Next base: position 7,325,274 of record NC_087185.1, read on the forward strand.
TTTTTTTCCTTTTCCTTTACTGATTCTCTTCCTAAACATCTTTCTCTCTCACCAGTTATTCTGACATTTTCTTTATTTTCTCTATCTTGTTTAATTTTATCTTTCTCTCCATTCGTTTATTGCTTCTCTTTCTATATCCTGCTTTCTAATGTTTTCGTCCTTGCCCTCTATTCCCTTTTCTTTCTCTTTCTCCTTCTTTTCATGCTCTATTCTAATATTCTCTTTTCTTCTATCTCTCCTCTTTTCTGCTCCCTTCCATTTCTCTCTCCCTCTTCCTCTTTCTATTATCTTCCTCTCTCAATATCTCTCCTATCCCTTTAATGATCCTCTCCCCCTGTTTCCTTCCTATTCCTCTTTTCCTCCCCTTCCTTTCATTCACCCCTCTCTAAGCTTCCTCTTCCCTCATTTTCGTTTAATAATCTCTTCTTGTTCCCTTCCTCTCCTCCCCTTTCCTTGCTTTATCCCTCCCTTCATCCTCCCATTCCCTTCCTTTCATCATCACTCTCTGCTCCCTTTCTCTCCCCTGCGGTGTGCTTTCATCACTGTATGCTGCGCTTCAGAATGGGAGCCACGGTGACTGTATATTATGATGCTCGTAACAACATTTCATACAGTGTGCAGCGACGTGCCCCCGAGACCATTAGGGGGCCTTGTACCCTGCGAAGAAGCTACATTTAGGACGCAATCACTCTCTCCAACGGGCCTCATCAGCTCTCTTTTAAAGGCAAATAAAGAAAAGGGGGAGTTTATGCGGAGGAAGGTGGAGGAGCAGCAGAGATGACACTAAGGGGGGATATGGTGCAATTTTGTCACTCTTGCACATGTTGTAGTTTAGTGTTCGGTGTTCATATTATTACGGTGATTGGTGTGAAATATTATATAAAAATATACGATGAGGAAACGATATCAACAGAGAAAGGAGGTTAATTTAAGGTTAATAAACAAAGTGAATGGTAAAGGAAGAGGAAATGAGGTAAATAAGGAAGAGAGAGAGAGAGAGAGAGAGAGAGAGAGAGAGAGAGAGAGAGAGAGAGAGAGAGAGAGAGAGAGAGAGAGAGAGAGAGAGAGAGAGAGGCAATCAGACAGCCAGATACAGAAACAGACATCTTGCTACACACAAACAGGCAGACTGAGAAGCAGACAAACATACTTATAGACAGATAGGCAAGACAAATGGATCTGAAGACGGAAAGAGAGAGAGAGAGAGAAGAACCTGGGAACACAGATACACAGTAAAATTGAACCCCTGCTCCCTGTTCCCCAATAGACAGACTAGAAGCGACGTAAACAAAACAAGTAGAGAAACAATTTAAATCTTTACTTTCATGGCAGTTTAATCATTGGAAGTCTCTCTCTCTCTCTCTCTCTCTCTCTCTCTCTCTCTCTCTCTCTCTCTCTCTCTCTCTCTCGAAATACAATAAATACAATCAAAAGAAAACGTGCGCAGAACTTCATCCAATGCCTCACCATCAACAAAGGCAATACATTTTCTATACCGTAAATAAGACAAACTTGAAAGAAAATGGGACGCAAGAACTTACAACTCCCACGAGTACAAGGGAGTGACGCAAGACGCCTCACATTGCAGCAAATTCAACTGTCTCCTTTAAAATATGAAAAGCCGGTGAGGAGAGAGTAAAGCCGAAGAAAACGGTAGGGGAGGGAGGGATGCTTACTGGGAATTTCATGAGCTGCGGAAGAAAACGAAGGGAGGGGAGGCGAGATGTACGAGGGAGGGAAATGAGTGAGCGTTGAGAGAAATGTGTGGATGTGTTTGGGAGAAGGTTTTTGCGTGTTTATTGTGTGGTGCTGGTTTTGCTGTTGCTGCTGTTGTTGTTGTTATTGATAGTGATGTTGCTTTAAGAATAATAATAGTGTTAGTGGTGGTGTAGTAGAAGAAGTAGTAGTTGTTGTATTATTATTATTATTATTATTATTAGTAGTAGTAGTAGTAGCAGTAGTAGTAGTAGTAGTAGTAGTAGTAGTAGTAGTAGTAGTAGTAGTAGTAGTAGTAGTAGTAGTAGTTGTTGTTGTTGTTGTTTCTTTTCAAGTGTTGTTTTCTGCGTTCAAGTATCCAAGTTTAGATCTAGTCAAATTTTACAGTTGAAATGTACCTCAGATTATATATATTTTCGTGCTTAATATTCACATCAAGTTCTGAGCTTTACTTGATAATATCCAGTGAGTTTCATATCTTTTCTTTCTCTTTTTAATATACTTTCAGTAC
>NC_087185.1:7332500-7347500 GCF_035594125.1 Scylla paramamosain
TAAGAATTTAAAGGTTCATGATGTGTTTTGCGGTTAGGGAGACACGTGTACCTCCTGCCAAAGTAGATTAGCCGTAGGAACATAAATAGAGGCCTTAGTCATCGCCTGAGAGCTGAATGGCTTGAAAGACTTACAAGGTCCGAATGTAAGAATAGTTTAGACGTGAGCATTATGTAAAAGGTTCACAGACACTTCAGTAGAGACACGTAGTAGGAAAGAAACGTAGAGAACATAACGAGGAAGGGATAGTGAAGATTAGCATAAGAAAGTTTTGTCAAGCTTTTGAACTATTTGATAAGATGATAAACGAAAATAATTAAAAACAATATGTATAAAAGAATAAAGAAAGCCGAAAAAAAGTAAAAAAATATATAGTAAGATAGTAAGATGCATTAGTCACCACCTGAGAGTTAAATGTTTTAAGGACTCCTCCAGGGTACGATATAAGAATAGCTTCGACGTGAGCATTGTGTGAAAGGTTCAGACACTTTATTTAGTAAACATTCCATGAGGGAGAAACACAAGTAAAGGAAATGGAGGATTAATCTAAAAACGTTTCGTTAAGCTTTTAAGTTCCTTTATAAAACGAATCTGATCAGCGAATATAATGGACAAAAATTAAGAAATTAAAACGACGAAAACAGAGTAGAATATTGAAAAATATTAGTAGTTAGGCAAAATCGACAATTAACCAGACTACTTTAACATTGCAACACACACACACACACACACACACACACACACAAAGGAGCAGAGAAGAAAACAAAATAAAGAAATACGTATATATAGCTCGACTCCACAACATACTCAAACTCTGTTAATAATTTAACGTATAAAGAAGAAAAAAATACAGAAAAGTCTGAATATGACAAACAATAAGAAAAAAAAATATACCGCTAAGAATCTTTTGAATAAACAAGCTGAAAAAAAAGGCAGTGAATTTTGAATACTTTGAACTAACTAACCCACGAAATAGAATAACAAAAAGAACTGTAAAAGTCCTTCAAACAATACGCCACAAAATAAAGAAAATAAGAAAGAAAGAAGACTCAAAAGAGAACATCCGAAAGTCTTTTAATTAAATAACTTCCAGAAGAAAATAAATACATAAAATAAATAAACAAACACGAAAAAAAAAATCATACATAAATAAGAGCACACGTTAAAATGTTTCAGACAATAAGAGAACACACCAAAAAATAAACAAAAGAAAGAAGATCCACAAAAAAAAATAACAATAATAAAAAAATAAATAAACAATATATACGCATCTGAAAAAAGTTCCTCTCCTTGCCTGACTCTGCCTCCGCGACTCCTGACTGGCGCTCACAATTACCCACAGATGAAGGGTAACGGGCCCTATCTCACGCTAATGGGGCGCGCCACGTACTTTTGCGGCGACCATAACCACCGCGGCGCCGTAGCTGTGTTGGCGCCGCAGCTGTAAAGATCCCCGCACACCCTCCCAAATCACCATAATAAGCCGACAGATGCACAAGGCTTGGGATGTAAGACGAGGGCTTCTGTACGAGTGGTGGTGGTGGTGGTGGTGGTGGAGGTGGTTAAGACAAAAGTGATGGTGGTGATGATGGTGGTGGTGGTGGTGGTGGTGGAGGTGGTAATAAGAGTAGAAGTAGTAGTTGGAGTGGTGGTAGTAATAGTAGTAGTAGTAGTAAAGTAAGAGTTTTATAAGTAGTAGTAATAGTAGTAGTAGTAAAGTAAGAGTAGTAGTAGTAGTACTAGTAGTAGTTGTAATACTCGTAGTAGTAGTAGAAGTAGCAGTAGTACAAGTAGCAGCAGCAGCAACAGGAGCAGCAGCAGCAACAGCAGCAGTAGTAGTAATAGTAGTAGTAGTAGTAGTAGTAGTAGTAGTAGTAGTAGTAGTAGTAATAGTAGTAGTAGTAGTAGTAGTAGCAGCAGCAGCAGCGGTGGATACCATTACAGTAACATTCAGTGGCCATAAATGAATCACAGTAGCAGCAAAAGCAGCACCAGACAGAGTCAGCAGCAGCAACACTACCAGATCAGCAGCAGGAATGCCCTCACCAATTAATTTCCTCCCGCATAAAAACTCCCATCCAATCGCCTCATTCCCTCTCTATAAAGGAATCCAATTAAGAAAAAAAATAAATAGATAAAAAAATAGCAGAAAGAATAAAGGAAAAATAAGGCCGCACAAAATATATATTAAATTAAAACGAAAGTAAAAAAGAAGTCATACTATTTCCCTTCCTCTGTATTGTGTCTTCTTATTCTTCCTCCTCCTCCTCCTCCTCCTCCTCCTCCTCCTCCTCCGCTTCCTTCTCTTCTTCCTAGTCACATTACTCAGCCTCGCCGGTAACATTATCTTAAGCAACACTCTTGTAATCCTTTCTAAAGCGATTCAAGAGATTCTAAAGGGGTTGTTAAAATCTCTCTCTCTCTCTCTCTCTCTCTCTCTCTCTCTCTCTCTCTCTCTCTCTCTCTCTCTCTCTCTCTATGTCTGGAGGCCTATAAGAAACTGTAATTAATTAACATAACAGCCTGAGAGTAACTACCTTGAGGCTGTTTAAATAACTACGTAATTATGATGACCGGAAACCTTAATTGCTACTCTGCCTCGTTTCTTCCTGGTCTTTTCTTAGCATTTTTCCTCTTTCCCCCTTGGCCTTTACTATCCTGCGTCTCTTAATGTTATTCAGATTGGATAGCGTAGTTTATCTCAGCCTCTGCAATGGTCAAGATGTGTGTTAGTGTCTGTTCTTTATTCTGCGTCTCCTTCGTATTGCATCCCTTCTCTCATTCTATTTTTTTATCATTCGTCTTACAGCAAATTCAATTTTCCTTCATAACGTTTTTCAATTTTCCTGCACTACATCTTTCCGCTCACTCACTCTTTCCCTCCTTCCTCTTTTTCCTGTAGTAACTCTCACCTCATCCCATTCCCCTCACGATCTCCTCTCACTTTATTTCCATCAGATGCTTCTCAGGCCCACAATCCCAAATGATCTTTTCTTCTTCTTCTTCTCTCCTCTTCCTGTCCTAACCACTTTCTCCTATTCGTCATTGTATTCTCCTTCAATTTTTCAGTTCCTCGCCTTCTTCCCTTCTCACTTCTATTCCTCTCGCACCTCATTCACTTCTCTCCGTCTGCTTCATTCCTCAGTGATTTAATTAAACTCCAACGCACTGTAAATTTACAAAAGGACTCTCGAAATCCCGATATAATACCAAGATACTTAGGAAGCGCCTCGAGAAAAACAAAGAAAATAAGAAGAAAAACAACTAAGGAATTTATTGAATATCAGAGAGAGAGAGCGAGAGAGAGAGAGAGAGAGAGAGAGAGAGAGAGAGAGAGAGAGAGAGAGAGAGAGAGAGAGAGAGAGAGAGAGAGAGAGAGAGAGAGAGAGAGAGAGAGAGAGAGAGAGAGAGAGAGAGAGAGACTTGTACACAAAAAAAAAAAACACATAAAAACATCCATACAAAGAAACCAGACGCAGTTTCCACGAGAGAACAAAAGCAAAGAGAATAAGAAGAACCATAACCCACAAAAAAAAAAAAAAAAAAATCCAATATTGACGTGAGCTACTGAGGAGAAATAAGCAGTAGATTTTGGGTCATATATCTCGTGAAAATTTGATGGAATTGACAGTGATGGTGTAGTGAGAGGTAATAATGGTGATAATGATGATAATGATGCTGAAGATGGTGGATGGAGGAGGAGATAATGGTGGAGATAAAAAGGGATTCATCCATGCTACCGAAGAAGGCAATTAGGATAAAATACCAGATAAAAAAGGACAATAAGAGAAAAATGGATAAGAAATAATGATAAAAGAAGGACAATAGCAGGATGAGGAGGAAATAGATGACATGTTTCCCAAAAGTATAGATATTTTTAAAAGGAAGGTGAAAAGAGAATAGGAAGAGACAGAAAACGGTTAAAAGCAGAGAAAAAGCAGACGAAACATTGTAAAAAGAGGAGGAAGAAAAGAAAAAACAAATAGGGAAAAGTAGAAGAGAGATTAAAGCAAGAAAAAGATTACTGAAAATATGAGAGAGAGAGAGAGAGAGAGAGAGAGAGAGAGAGAGAGAGAGAGAGAGAGAGAGAGAGAGAGAGAGAGAGAGAGAGAGAGTAGAAGGGCCAATCTAAGGAGACATTCTCATTTATCTCCATAACAATGATTTATATCCTGTATCAAATACTCTGGGTGAAAGGAACAGTTTTAATCCCAAAATGTTCAGCACAATGAGAGAGAGAGAGAGAGAGAGAGAGAGAGAGAGAGAGAGAGAGAGAGAGAGAGAGAGAGAGAGAGAGAGAGAGAGAGAGAGAGAGAGAGAGAGAGAGTGTAGGTGTAGACGAAAATAACTATTGATTAAATATTCCATTAAGTATTGACAAAGATATTGTAGACAGCACAACACGAACACATTATAACGCTCATGATTGATCTGGAAGGAGGAGGAGGAGGAGGAGGAGGAGGAGGACTAAGAAGACAACAGCAACATTAAGAGAGAGGACAGGGACGAGAACGAAAACGAAGAACAAAACGAAGAGGAAAACGAAGAGGATAAAGAGAGAGGGCGAAAAAAGACTATGAATACAAAAACCCTCAGGATCTCTCACCTCAACAAGCAGCAGAACGGAGCCTGAAACATAAACACACGACGCAACAAAAACACATCACAGGGGAAGCGAATATAGATCGGAGGCGAATCAAAAGCGAATCAGAGGAATGAATAATAAGAACTTCAAGATTCTGAGCCTAAACAAATCCTCTTTACGTTTTCTTCTCTTACGTCGTGTCTGGGAAAGCGAGTGAGCGAGGAGAAACCTTATTCCATCTCAGAGTTGAAGAGTAATGGATCAGCTCACTCTCTCAAACTGCTACGTTGAGATAAGCAGGAGGGAGTAAAATCACAGGACGAGTCTCTTGAGGGAAATCTGAGGGAATTTCATGAATTGCATTGCCTAGCAGGTCTTGCGATGACTGGAAGGGAATGAGGAGAAAGGGAGAGAATAAATAAATGAGAACAGGAGAGAGAGAGAGAGAGAGAGAGAGAGAGAGAGAGAGAGAGAGAGAGAGAGAGAGAGAGAGAGAGAGAGAGAGAGAGAGAGAGAGAGAGAGAGAGAGAGAGAGAGAGAGAGAACCAGATTAAAAGAAAAAAATAAGCAGCTATATAAACTGACAGACAATAATAAGTAGACTAATAAATAGATAAGGAAATGGATAAATGTCTAGACAAACAGATGGACAAGCAAATTAATAAACAGATAAGGAAATGGACAAAGGCGAAGTAAAACAGACACACATACACGAAGCTTAATAGACACACATACAGACAGACAGGGAAGGGTAATAAGAGGTGAAGTTATTACAGTCAATTGCTTCTATTTGTGGATATTAGTGGTAGTAGATGGTAGCAGCACATTCATGAGTCAGTATTGCTGTTCGTGAGTGACGTTCAATTAAAGGAATGCGTCAGCTACCTCAAAACGTCCTTGGTCACTTTTTTTTAGGATAGTGAGTGTTCTACATTTTATAGATCTCATATGCTTTTTATTCTTATATTTTCTTACCGCAGCTTATTTTCAGATCACTCTCCCCTCTAATTCATGTTTTCGTCACTAATATGGCTGCTTATTGGTATCCAGTCATCATAAGTTCTTTTAATCTCGTATACTTTTAATTTATTACACCTTACTTTCAGATCACTTTTCTTCCTTGAGTCATATTCCCGCCACTGCCAGGTCTTGCTTGTGATTGTATTTAGTCAACCAAAAAGTATTGACATTTGATTCAGTCTTTCCTTGCATGCTCACTTATTTGACGTAACATAGTGACCTTTAATTTCGCCTCACCTTGCATGCTCACTCATTTAGATGTAAATACAAATACAAATCGTATATATACACCTGCGCTCACACTCTCACATACACGTCAAAATACACACACAATTTTTTTCTTTCTATTCTTCTTCATCAGTTACTGTATTCATTTTGGGCCCTTTAGTATAAAAAAAAAAAACTTATACACGTTCACACATACACATAAACATTTTTTTTTCTTTCATCAATTACTTTACTCTATTTATTCCTTTTACGCCCTTTATTTACAAACTGCCTCTCCCACCCACGCATTTCCCTCCCACTCTCATCCCCTTCCATCCCTGACAGGCAAAGCTTCAGGTCAAAATAAACACGTTGCTCGTTGCGTTCCAATTTCAGCAAAACCTCGATGCAAACACGTAAAAAGTTTAATGGGTTTTCCGGGAGTTTTAAAATGACCGCAGCACTGATGGAGTTTGAAAAGTAGTGCAGTGTATGGGTGATTGATTACCCTACTCAGGCACCACGTATCAGGTATCAGTGTTGAGTGGCGTCCTGCAGTGCGTGTTACTTAGCATTCATACGTTTAGGTGAGTGAGTTTCTTTCTTTTTTTTTTTTTTTACTTCCATTTCATGCGTCAGTGTTGATGGAATGTCTCTCTCTCTCTCTCTCTCTCTGTGTGTGTGTGTGTGTGTGTGTGTGTGTGTGTGTGTGTGTGTGTAAGGTCAGAACTCCACTTAAAAACCACACGGAGCAATTATAACCATTCCCAGTTAGTCTAGTTCAGCTGCGATTAATTTTCGCCTCCAATTAAGAGCAAATAGATCAATTCGTTCGTCAAAACAAAGGAATGAGTAGCAGAATATGAACATACCACTTAATACTACACTTTTCTTCTTCCTTCACTATCTTTTCTCTGGTTGTTTGGACAGTAAAGGACACAGGTAACTTTATGACCTCGACACTATCTTTAGGACCGGACACCGACATATACTCGTACTTTTAAGAAATCGCTGAGAATCTCTAGAGGCGACATTAATGAACAGCAGTTAATTAGTTCTTATCATAGCAGGTGTTTTGCATTAACCTTCTTTATCGGTAAGTGGGGGGAGGTAGGAAGTGATGCAGATAGTGTTGATAGTTGTTGTTGTGGTGATACTGGGGGTTGTTGTTGTTGTTGTTGTTGTTGTTGTTGTTGTTGTTGTTGTGGTGGTGGTGCTGGTAGTATTAGTAGTAGTAGTAGTAGTAGCTATGGTGGTGGTAGTAGCAGTAGTATAAGTAGTAGTAGTAGTAGTAGTAGTAGTAGTAGTAGTAGTAGTAGTAGTAGTAGTAGTAGTAGTAGTAGAAGTAGCAGTAGTAGTAGTAGTAGTAGTAGTAGTAGTAGCAGTAGTAGTAGTAGTAGTAGTAGTAATTATTGTTGTTGTTGTTGTTGCTGCTGGTGGTGGTGATGGTGGTGGTGGTAGTGTCAGAGAAAAATACTTGTGGTGGTAGGAAACATAAACATCCTTTAACCGCAATATCATATGGCGCCTTGTGTATAAATATCACAGGAAAAATATATACAACAGAAAATTCACCAGCAAAAATAAATAAATAAATAAATAAATAAATAAACCACTAAAACTTATATTTGATATAGATAATCCAATTAATTATGTTACCCACGTATGAAAAGAAAGCCTCTTTAAAGGTGTATTGAAAACTTACAATAATTTTCTCACCAGCACATGTACAGCTCTCCTCCACACATGTACAGCTCTCCTCCACACATGTGCGCCTTACATCCACCACCATTCTGTGCACACATGTTGCCCTTAACTCACCAAGAATTTCACCTGGTCGAGTTTAGACACACACACACACACACACACACACACACACACACACACACACACAACTAACAATCCATTCACCCCACTAACTCAAAGGCCCAAACAGGCGCCCCTATACCTGTTACCTCTGAATGTCGTTGACTAATTACATGTCCAATTAAAACCCTAATCAGTGTAGACACTTCCACAGGGACCAGTAGGGCTTCGGGGTCCTCCTCGCCCCCTTAGCCTAATTTTTTTCGTCTCTCTCTCTCTCTCTCTCTCTCTCTCTCTCTCTCTCTCTCTCTCTCTCTCTCTCTCTCTCTCTCGCTTTAATGGACGCCAGAGGGGTTGAAGGCTGCCTAATGGGATGCCCTTTTTTCCTCCAATCTTTTATATGGTAACGTGATGTATGGTTGAGGAGATGCACGTGGGTGTGAGTGACCTAAATACGAAGATCCGCTGGTTGTGTATTATGCAAGGTGTGTGTGGGTGTCTGTGTGTGAGTGTAAGTGTTGGTGTTTCTCTCTCTCTCTCTCTCTCTCTCTCTCTCTCTCTCTCTCTCTCTCTCTCTCTCTCTCTCTCTCTCTCTCTCTCTCTCACCTGACCGTGCATCCAGACCACCATAAACAGACAAGCTGGAGAAACAACAAGAGGAGAGAAGAGACTCCATCCTTCTCATCTCTCTCTCTCTCTCTCTCTCTCTCTCTCTCTCTCTCTCTCTCTCTCTCTCTCTCTCTCTCTCTCTCTCTCTCTCTCTCTCTCGCTTATCTACACAGCACAATTATTCCTAGCCCCTCACTTCGTTACTGATAGCAAGTCATCTCACACACTCGTACTCCATTTAAAAGTGCTTGTTGTTATCTCGTGGCTATCTGTTATACGCAGCTCTAATCTTCTAACCCTCTTCCTCCTCCTCCTCCTCCTCCTCCTCCTCCCCTCCGCTCGTCTTCTCAGTCTCCTCTCGCTATATTTTTCCGCTCTCTCATCTCATTAGCCGCGTGGTCCAAAATCTTCTGTTTATCGATGAAGTTAGCCAAGAACCGATTTCAATTAACGACCACCGAATGAGGCTGTTCACGGGGAAGAGGAGGAGAAGGAGGAGGAGGTGGAGGGGAGAAACGGTGAATTTAGTCAGTCACGAACAATAACTTTACAAAACTATTCTTTCACTACAAAAACAATCTTTCCCAGTCACTTCATGATCTTCAAAACGGGAAGCGTGACAAAAGAACACAAAAAACCTTACAAAACTTCAGTGTAATTGAACGAAAATGTATCAATTAAGACTTCCGACACTCTTGAAAAATCTCAGCTCCATATTTTTACGATCTCACGAACTCACAAATTAGAGAAAGATAAAATGTTAGCTATTCTTATTCGTCACTTTTAGGTATATTTCTGAAGATCCTGCCCCGTTTCATCACCTCTCGCCTTTCCCTGCCCCAGTATTTTCACAGCATCACTAACCCACAAATTACAGAGAGAACAAGTCAACTATTTTATTCCTCACTTTTAAATATATTTCTGAGGATTTTGCCTTACTGTAATACTCGTACCTCTCGTCTTTCCCTGTCCCAGCATGCTAGCACCTTATCCCTTAGTCATGTTCCACCTTCAGCCTTGTTCAGTACCACAGCATTAATCTTATTACGAACATCAACATAGGATTTTTCAAGCTTAGGATAATAATTTGTCGTATAAAAAAAAAAAAATTACCTTCTTGTTTTTATTTTAACATTGCGTAATTTTATAAGGCTTAAATATTGTCTCTGAATATTGTGTGTCTATTTCAATATTGCAAGGGTTCATTTCTCTCCTATATTCCCATTCCTAGACTTCTTTCTTTATCCAGTATCCGGCGCCATATGACCTCGTTGTTGTGGCGCCCATCTCTTCCAATTAATCAATCAATTAATCCATCAGATATCACTATGGGGACCTGTAACACTTGATCCTTACGCTGCTCTAGTTCACCTCTCTCTCTCTCTCTCTCTCTCTCTCTCTCTCTCTCTCTCTCTCTCTCTCTCTCTCTCTCTTGCTCGCTTTATTCCTTTATTACTTTCTTAAACCTCCATTTATCTTTATTTACCCCTCACTTTCTCATGCTTCAGTCATCTCTTCCCCTTCACCCTTCCCTTATATTTTCAAATGCTACCTTTCAATATTCACACTTTTATTCCCTCGCTTTAACAAGACCGATGACACTATATACTTCACGAGAGAGAGAGAGAGAGAGAGAGAGAGAGAGAGAGAGAGAGAGAGAGAGAGAGAGAGAGAGAGAGAGAGAGAGAGAGAGAGAGAGAGAGAGAGAGAGAGAGAGAGAGAGAGTGTCATACAGGTTTTACTCTGTAGGGTTGTAAAGGGACACAGGACATTACTTATCTTTAACCTGCACCAGACACGTTCCTACACTCCTGAGGAAGGCGTGGCAGAAGGGAAGTGAGGTGCAGGAAGGTCAATAGGGAAAGACTGAAAAAATAGACTCTACACTCCTGAAGATCGTGTAGAGGAAAATCTTTAACCCTTTCACACTTATTTGATATATCTTTTTCTTAATTACTAACCACTCTGAGTCACCTTTACTTGTTCCACAGCCCCTTCCAATCATTAAAGTGGCTAGGAATTGCAAAATCTATTGTTCTTAATCCTCTTCTGTCTTCTAGATGCTTAAAAAAATAACACATTACCTCCTGTGCTGCTAATTGTTTTGTATCGCAGTGAAAGGGTTAAGGTGACACTGGATTGGCTTTCTTAATAATCCAGACACTGAAACCATCATGTTCTTATATTAATTATGTGATGTGTGGCTTGTCCTCGCTTCGTTCAGTCTTACGTGGCGATCCGATCATTATTACTCCTTCGGCAGCAGCTTCAGGAGGGCACGGAGGCGTAAGAGGTGCTGAGGTCGTGTTTTTATGGTGTTCAGAATCGTTTTCCTCGCGCTCTTCCCCCATAAAGGTCATCTATTTATGGGTGTCTTTCAATAACATCGACCTTATGCGTGAGGTGATAGCGATCTTCAAGTCCTTTTATTGGCCTCCTCGATTGGGCCTTCATATCGGCTACCTCGAGTTCTTCTTCTTAATCTTCCTCCTCGTCCTCCTCCTCCTCCTCTTCCTCCAAACAAACAGCGTCGTAATTGCTAACAGGTCTGCTGCAACTTGTTCTTCCTTTTGTGTTCCTTCTCTTCCTGATTCTCTTGCTCCTCTTGCTCCTCGTCCTACTCCTCCTCCTCCTCCTCCTTCTTCATAAGTCTCCTCCTAAATATCCAATCCCACTGCCACCCTTCCCCCCCACACACACAAAAAAAAAAAAAAAAATAAATAAAAAATAAATAAATAGATAAATAAAATAAAAATACATGCAATCAATATTAAAGAAAAACTTGTATCTTATCTTACATTTTCCAGTAAATAAACCCTCTGAGGCATGTAATCTTGGGCAGGGTCGCTTCTTTCCTTCTTTTTTCCCCTTATTTTCTCTCTCTCAAATTCTCCTCATATGTTTTGTGTATAGTAATATTTTCTATGGATATCTTATTAAGAGAGAGAGAGAGAGAGAGAGAGAGAGAGAGAGAGAGAGAGAGAGAGAGAGAGAGAGAGAGAGAGAGAGAGAGAGAGAGAGAGAGAGAGAGAGAGAGAGAGTCCATCAGCCGGTCAGTCAGTTAGTCAGTCGGTCACTCACTCACTCACTCACGCCAATCAATTAGTCAGTCAATTAATCAGTCAGTCAGTCAGTCAGTCAGTCAGTCAGCCAGCCAATCAGTCAGTCAGTCAGTCAGTCAGTCTGCCAATTAGTCAGTCAGTCAGCTAATCAGTCAGTCAGTCAGCCAATCAGTCAGTCAGCCAGCCAGTCAGTCAGTCATTTAATCGGTCAGTCGGTCAGTTAGTTAGTCAGTTAGTCATTCAGTCAGCCAACCAGTCAGTCAGTCAGCCAATCAGTCAGTCAGTCAGCCAATCAGTCAGTCAGCCAGTCAGTCAGTCAGTCAGTCAGTCAGCCAATCAGTCAGTCAGCCAGTCAGTCAGTCAGTCAGTCAGCCAATCAATCAGTCATTTAGTCAGTCAGTCAGTCAGTCAGTCAGTCAGTCAGTCAGTCAGTCAGCCAGTCAGCCAGCCAACCAGTCAGTCAGTCAGTCAGCCAGTCAGTCAGCCAACCAGTCAGTCAGTCAGCCAATCAGTCAGTCAGCCAGTCAGTCAGTCAGTCAGCCGCCCTCCGTTTTCTGTGCAAAGCAACCAGTATCGTCGTCAGATAAACACACCCTGAGCTGGTCTGACAAACTCGTTTCGGCTTCACCCTTCATTCTCTCTCTCTCTCTCTCTCTCTCTCTCTCTCTCTCTCTCTCTCTCTCTCTCTCTCTCTCTCTCTCTCTCTCTCTCTCTCTCCTTCGTGGACGCGGACTTTTCTCTGTCTCATCTACAGCGTCTCTCGCACACTCTTAAGTCCAATAAATTTTCCCTTAAAAGGACTTATAACTCACGGAGAGAGAGAGAGAGAGAGAGAGAGAGAGAGAGAGAGAGAGAGAGAGAGAGAGAGAGAGAGAGAGAGAGAGAGAGAGAGAGAGTGTGTGAGTGTGTTAGATTCTCACTTCTCTCCTTTTCTTTTTTCTCTCCGTCCCTTCCTTTCCTTGTTTTTTTCTGTTTCTCTTTTCTCTCCCTCCCATGTGGCTCCTTTGCGTCCTCTTTCCTCTTGATCTATATTTACAAATCCTTTCCTTCCTTCTTCCTCCCTCCCTTCCTTTCTTTCTTCACTCTTTCTTCCTGCATTCCGTACTTAAAACAACTTTTCATTTCATTTTTAACTGCCTTTCATAATTATTCAATCTATTATATCATTTATCAATACATTCTTATTCCCTTTCCTTCCTGAGTCTCCTTTAAGCTTCCCTTCCCTTTTATGTCTTCCCTCGTATTTTCTTATCGTGCTCTTCTTCTTCCTTCTCTTCTTTATCATCATTCCTCGTGCCTTTCATTTCCTCCTCTCCCTTATCCTTCTTTAACATGCACCTCTATTCCCTCCTCTTCTCTTATTTCCCAATCCTCCTCTCCTTCCTCCTTCCTTCCCCGCGGCGCCCTTTGCAGTTGGGGTCACTTTAACGATCACACTCGGGGAAAGAACATCACTTCCGTTCCCTTAAACTGAATTTCTGCAATAAATCATGAAGTCAGGCGTATTTACACATTAAATTTACACAAGCGGGAGGGAAAACACTCCTAGAAAGTCGGACGGTCGCTAGAAACCTGAAGATAAGTAGTAAATCACGGAGAATTATGACCTAATATATCAAAATGAGCGCCACTCCCACTCACATTTTTCCTCCCCGCCCTCCAGTCTTTCTAATACCGCCGTCACGTAGTCCTCTTCCTCCTGATAATGTTCTCCTCACCGCCCTTCCCGCCCTCCCCAGCCGGCGGTTCCTCAAAGGGGAGCCTCAGCGTTATGTGGTTTTATCTTCAGCAAAGCATCTCACTCTCTCTCTGGGATAAAACAAATTTCACTGATGTAACGAAGAGTAAGGAAAAAACACAGGATGAACAACGCTCTGATTTTTCATGAGTTTCTTTCATAATGGGGTTACTTGCCTTTATCCTCAACAAACAACCTTGTTCCTCCTGGGATAAAACAAAATCCACTGATGTAACGCACCCTACGCAAAAAATCAACAGGATGAACAACGTTGTGTATTTTAGATGAGTGGCTTTGATATAATCGCGTTACGTGGGTTTATCCTTAACAAACATCTCACTCTAACTGGGATAAAAACAAGATCCAATGACGTAACGCAGAACTGGAAGAAAAACAGGATGAAAAACGCTGTGTTAATCCTTGATGATCTTTGATGTATAATCGCGTTACGTGCCTGTTATCCTTCACATACATGTCGCTCTTCCTGGGATAAAAACAAAAACCACTCCCGCAACGAGGAACACGAAGAAAAAAGCAGGATGAACAACGCTACGTATTTTCATAAGAATAGCTTTAATAATCCCGCGTAGCTTGCTTTTACACTAATAAAACATCCTCATACTTCCTGGAATAAAGGGAAAATCTACACACGTAACACACTATAAGAAAAACAATGAAAACACAGTGTATTTTCTCGTAACGGCTTTAATGTTCATGTATAACCCGCTCTTCCTGGGAAAAATAAGCAACTCACCTGAAGTATATAATCAGTACGGGAAAGGACGTTTACTTTCAGCGACTACGATAGAAAACGTAGCGATGGCTGTGTGAGTCGCTGGTGTGTGACCTCAAATTCTGCACCAGGATAACAGAGGCTGAATAGAAGGGTTATATTTAGATTCAAAGGAGATGACAACGGTTGTATTTCATGTCATTTCTGCCTTTGTGCTACTGATGTTGTTATAGTGAGAGAGGAGAGAGGACTGTGAGAGACGAGAGAGAGGGACAGAAAGTGAAAGGGAATGGAAGGAGAAAAGGAAGAAAGGAGGAAAAGGGAGATGCTAAGAGAAGGTTCATTGGCGCAGTGGAAGAAGAGGAGGAAGAGGGAGAGGAGTGTTAGAGGAGGGAAGGTGAGATGGAGAGAGAGAGAGAGAGAGAGAGAGAGAGAGAGAGAGAGAGAGAGAGAGAGAGAGAGAGAGAGAGAGAGAGAGAGAGAGAGAGAGAGAGAGAGAGAGAGAGAGAGAGAGAGAGAGAGAGAGAGAGAGAGAGAGAGAGAGAGGACTCAAGTTGGAACGAAGGTACAAGATTACATAATTCTTTTCTTAGTGGATCATATAAACACACACACACACACACACACACACACACACACACATACACACACACACACACACACACACACACACACACACACACACACACACACACACACACACACACACACACACACACACACACACACACACACACACACACACACACACACACACACACACAGAAGCAGCAGGCGGTCGAACGCACGCACGCACGCACACCATCTCAAGCTCAGACATCAGTGGGCCCTTGTGATGTCAGTGGCCGTGATTGACATCCTCTTGAGAACCAACCCTTCTTCCTTGCCTCCTTCACCTCTCTCTCTCTCTCTCTCTCTCTCTCTCTCTCTCTCTCTCTCTCTCTCTCTCTCTCTCTCTCTCTCTCTCTCTCTCTCTCTCTCTCTCTCTCTCTCCCTTCGTACCTACATTCCATAGCTCTTTAAATGCATTTTTTTTTACCATTTATTTTTTTCTTCTCCAATTTATTTTTTTCTCTCATTTAAAGTTATTAATGCATACCTGCGGCTATTCATCGTTCAATTAGATGCAATTAAAAGTAGATTAACGCGAATTAATGAAAAAAAAAAGACCAAGTGTAATCAACCGCCGACAGAAAAAAAATAAAACAAAACATTAATGAAACTACACCCTTTCTCCCTT
>NC_087185.1:7350000-7352500 GCF_035594125.1 Scylla paramamosain
TTTTTTTTTTGTGGGGGGAAGGGAGAGGAGATTGTGGGAGAGGTGAGGGCCAGAGTTCGTGATTTACTTGTTGTTGTTGTTGTTGTTGTTATATTTTTGTTTTCTTCCTTTCATCCTCCATTTCTTTCTTCTTATTCTTCTCATTCTTTCCTGTCGTTATCATATTTCACTTTTCTTCGCCTTCTTTCCGGCAATCTTTTTATTTCTATTTTTTCTCTCTTCCTTTTATGTTACTCGCTTTCCTCAGAGCGAGTCAGTCACGTGATTTCCTCCTTGACATTTACCATAACGCAAACTACACACATATTTTCAACCTATTTATGCTTCACATTTGCCTTTAATGACTAATATTATCACACCATCTTGTTTTCTTTTGGCGCCTTATTTGTTTGACTGCACATTTTTTTCGCCTTTGGGTCTCCTCCTTTTCCTCCTCCTCCTCTTCCTCCTCCTCCCCTTCCTCGGCGGCATTTCCTCTGTGTGGGCCCATAAATGAGGAAGGTTTCGACGCGTTGCATTGTGTTTAGGCATTAACGAGGTATTGTGTGGACCAGCGAGAGAGAGAGAGAGAGAGAGAGAGAGAGAGAGAGAGAGAGAGAGAGAGAGAGAGAGAGAGAGAGAGAGAGAGAGAGAGAGAGAGAGAGAAAGTATTGTTCCTATACCTCTTTCTCTCTCTCTCTCTCTCTCTCTCTCTCTCTCTCTCTCTCTCTCTCTCTCTCTCTCTCTCTCTCTCTCTCTCTCCAACCTTTCGAATATTTTCTTATAACACAAAATAGAAATATAAAAGTTAAAATTAACTATAAAAGCATAAAACACAAAAGTCTGAACAGCAAAGCAATATATAATGACAGAGGAAGCGAGTGAAGTGTTGTGTTGAAAGCTGTAATACATATTTTCTTTCTCTTCCTTAATTTTACATTCACGTCTTCGCCCTTGTCTTCCAACACAACCTCTCCTCTTCTTCCTGCTCCTTCCGACAACTATTCCTCCTCCTCCGATTTTCCCTTCCTAACATTCTGCCATCCTTCTCCTCTTCTTCCTCCTCCTTCTCCTTCCAGCAAGCCTTCCTCTTCTTCAAGGAGACACGAATAAACAAGTGAGTAAAAGAAGCAAAGTAATGCACCTCATGTTACACTGCAGCAACATTCCAGCGCCGTCAACTGAGTCACAAAAGTCAAACGGCGAAGACCAATTCAAGGAGCTGCAAACTTCCCACACAAACACCCACGAGGCGAAGGCAACAAACACCCTGCAGTGGTATATTTGGCCTGCAAGATACGAGAACTCATTAAAACAATTTTCCACTAAGTTTAAGTTTCAAGTTTTAATTGTTGTCAAGAGAACGAGCGAAAGAATTAAAGAAAGAAAGGAAGGAAAGAAGAAGGAAGAGGTGAAAGCTTATTTTTTTCATGCGTGGCCTGATTTAGTTAAGGGAATTTTTTATTTATTTTCTTATTCCAGTTTTTCTAAAGGGAAATGGAAATAATTCTGACATTATGCACTTACCCAGACGAAAAAGAAAGGAAAAAGGAAATACTTGTCCTTTTGTAGTTCTGACGTAAAAAACTATTCATATTTTTAGAACACTGTTTTATATGATGACTATTACTTTACTACTCATATGCTTCTCTATTTTTTTTTTCAGAAGCTACCCAGTGGAAAAAAAGGACCGTGTTCAAAATGAATGTTTTATATTCTGAAACTTCATAAAACTCAGGTCAGTAAGGCTGTAAAGGACTCAAATTAAAGAGAGAGAGAGAGAGAGAGAGAGAGAGAGAGAGAGAGAGAGAGAGAGAGAGAGAGAGAGAGAGAGAGAGAGAGAGAGAGAGAGAGAGAGAGAGCATCTGACCAGAACGATTTAACAAACACACACACACACACACACACACACACACACACACACACACACACGAATTCCAAATAGGCCTCTAGGTTTCCGAATACAGCATCCAAACCCTCTTACTAGTCCATTTCTCAAGGTCTTGGAATGTCTCAGACCAAAGCTGGAGGAGGAGGAGGAGGAGGAGGAGGAGGAGGAGGAGGAGGAGGAGGAGGAGGAGGAGGAGGAGGAGGAGGAGGAGGAGGTAAGACACTCTGCAAGCGAGGAATGGCTGGAAATGATGAGACTTTGATGGGAAGGTGACTGGAATGAGATGAGCGAGCTGTTTAATGGAATGTTGTTGTTGTTGTTGTTGTTGTTGTTGTTGTTGTTGTTGTTGTTATTATTGTTGTTGTTATTGTTGTTGCTGCTGTTGTTGTTGTTGTTGGTGGTGGTGGTAGCGGAAGTCATGGTTATTTCTTGATATCGAATCTGAACTGCCTTTATTATTTAACTTTTATTTATTTCTTTCCTTTCTAAAATAATCTCTTGCCTCTTCATTATTTATCTTTCCTCATTTTTCTGACAGTGATCTCTCTCTCTCTCTCTCTCTCTCTCTCTCTCTCTCTCTCTCTCTCTCTCTCTCTCTCTCTCTCTCTCTCTCTCTCCCCATTGGTAAAC
>NC_087185.1:7357500-7360000 GCF_035594125.1 Scylla paramamosain
AATATTTGAGATGACACTTAAAAATGCCACACCTTGCATAAGCGCTTAAAAAAAAAAAAAACAACTATACCATATGCAACACCTCCCAGCTTTCACCATAAGTTCCACGAATGCTCGCTTTAAAAATAAACACTGAAAAAGTTGGCAGGCTGTACAGGACTGAAGCAGTGGCCATTGAGATGCACCTGTTGTGTCCCTTACTGTGGTCTTACTAGGCTCTCTCTCTCTCTCTCTCTCTCTCTCTCTCTCTCTCTCTCTCTCTCTCTCTCTCTCTCTCTCTCTCTCTGCGTGTTCAGTTTGTTCGCCCCTGTCTTGTTTCTTCTTATCTCTCTCTCTCTAATCATCATCATTATCCAGCATCCATATAATTCTTATCTTAAAAAAGAAAAAAAGTAGGTTAGCTCACTGAAGAATCTGATCTCCTTTTAAAGCAAGCCAAGGATCGAAAAATTAAAAGAAACTGCCTTTACTCGAAAAATCATCGTTTAATCATCCCCCCTCCTCCACCCAGGTAATCCATGTTGATGGCTAATCTAATCATCGCTCATATGTGTTTTTTCCTTACCTGCCAGCTTAATTACAGGTAGTTAAAATTTTATCTCCTTAATGAGAGCTGCATCTGGGCGTGTTATCGGCAAGTAAGGAAGGAGGGGAGGGACGTATGGCTAAATAAAACTGGTTATATTAGCGGTGAGGGTGATGCCTTGGCGAACACAAACACACACACACACACACACACACACACACACACACACACACACACACACACACACACACACACACACACATATTTGGAGAGGTAAAAACGGGCAAACATATTCACCTATATTTCCTTACATGCACGCAAACTGATGTATGTTTAAATTGCTCCCTTCCCCCTTCCCCTCCCCCCTCTCTCTCTCTCTCTCTCTCTCTCTCTCTCTCTCTCTCTCTCTCTCTCTCTCTCTCTCTCTCTCTCTCTCTCTCTCTCTCTCTCTCTCTCTCTCTCTCCCCGACACTATATGATGCTACGTGGAACAGAGAAAAATGAACATGTAGAAAGCACATAAAGATAAGTGAACAAAATGATGAGTAAACAAGAATGATGGAGAAAGAAGAGAGGAAGGAAAGCGGAAAAATGTACGTGTAAGTCAGCAGGAAATTAGACCTGAGTCGCCAAAGTGCACGAAGCCAAGACACTCTCAAAATGTAAAATGAGACGCGAATGAGTCTTAAATGCTGCTTAATTCCTACCTCAAAGTGCTTCAGGTAGTCAAGAATCTCAATGATGTAAGAAATGCCTCTCTCTCTCTCTCTCTCTCTCTCTCTCTCTCTCTCTCTCTCTCTCTCTCTCTCTCTCTCTCTCTCTCTCTCTCTCTCTCTCTCTCTCTCTCTCAGTCGTAACCTACATCTCTTCCGTCGTTTCCAATTCCTGTTCCTCTTCTCTCTCCCTCTTCCTCTTTCCGAGTCTCGCCTTTCATTTTCCCTCCTTCCTCTTGACCCTATTATCCTATGCATGTTCTCCCCCCTTTCTCTCTCTCTCTCTGGCAAGCTACAGTTTCTCTTTCTCTTCCTACCCCTATTTCTCCATCCCTTCTTCCTCCTCCTCCCACGTACGTCAGCGCAAAGAGAGAATGCGAGTGTATAAAATAAGGTCATGTTTAGCCTTTCCTTCCTCTCCTTCTCGGTCGCACTGAAAGGCAAGGCGGGGGAGGCAACCGGGAAGGGACCACAAAGGAATATTCCGACCCGTGATGAAAGCATAAGGAGAACCAGCAATATACGAGAGAGAGAGAGAGAGAGAGAGAGAGAGAGAGAGAGAGAGAGAGAGAGAGAGAGAGAGAGAGAGAGAGAGAGAGAGAGAGAGAGAGAGAGAGAGAGAGAGAGAGAGAGAGAGAGAGAGAGAGAGAGAGAGAGAGAGAGAGAGAGAGAGAGAGAGAGAGAGAGAGAGAGATCTAACTTTCTTTACAGCTAGTGTCGTGGTAATACGTTAATTTCACAAGAATACCACTAAAGAGACTCCTTCTAGGCGTCATGGAGATAAGAAAAGCAATCCATTATTCCTCCCTGCTCATTATCAGCTCTTATCCATTGTCCTCCTCCTCCTCCTCCTCCTCCTCCTCCTCCTCCTCCTCCTCCTCCATAACGTTATTAAGATGCAAATCTAATACGCAATTTCAAGTGGGAAAATAATAATACTGTGTCGTTATTTCAAGCACACAAAATACACTTCTCTATTATGCATGTTTTGACACGGATGTGGTTTTTAGCAGCGACTGTTTTCTGGTTCAAGTTTCCTGCACAATTTATCAGTGAAATGTATCCTGATTTTTGAAGAACTGAAAACTTTTAGGTGAGCTCTGGTTATTATTAACGGTATCATATTTTAGGTATGTTTTTTAAGGTTATTTTCTTGTAAAAATTTTAACGATTTTTTATTTATTTTCTTTATGTAGGAGGGGCACTGGCCAAGGGCAATAAAAATCCAATAAAAAAAATAGATAAATAAAAAAAATGAGAT
>NC_087185.1:7365000-7372500 GCF_035594125.1 Scylla paramamosain
TCTCTCTCTCTTAAGCAAGAACTTCCAGTAGTTAAAGAAGATATAATTGACAACCTCACACACACACACACACACACACACACACACACACACACACACACACACACACACACACACACACACACACACACACACACACACACACACACACACACACACACACACACACACACACAGAGTAGCCTCCTCCTCCTCCTCCTGATGGAAGCATTATTCATGAGTGCCCAATCTTCCTTTTCCCAGGGACGTGATGTGGCGCGCAATCACGTCAGAGCCAAACTGAGATGATGAAGAGAAGGCGGATGCTTCTATACTCCCAAGCTGGGACGCAGGAAGTACTGTCCTCCGTTTTCTATCAGACAAGTTAGAAGCAACGTGTATAAGTAGGCTTGTATAAAGAAACATTTTATCTCCACTGAGCAATTAATAAGCAACGGGACAGGTAGCTGAAGTATAATAAAGTATAAATAGAAATATTATCTCAACATTTACGTATTTAAATACATGAATAAGGTCAAAATATACTTCAGATTAAGCCATTAAACTCCCAGTTTCAGGAAAGATAGAATTTAAGTAGATGTCTACAAATAAGTTTTCAAATTTACATCAAGGGTGACACGTGGAAAGGTCAAAACAGTGCTAAAAATACACAGCTAAAGTGCTAAGCCCCAAAAATATACAATATAAATAGTTTTCATCGCATTTATCGCTCGCCGCGCCATCCTGAGATTGGGCCAGACCAGGATGCGAGATAAGGAGTTAGTGGGAGGAAAGTAGACCGGTTTGCGGCGTCCGAAATGAGTGTGCGGGGGGCGGGGGTACATGCCTACTTACTTATCCTCGAAGCTTTATAAGGGAGAGGGAGAGCCGGAGATATCAGGGAGGGGAGAGGGAGGCAGAATATGGTGGATGCGAGTTGCAGTTTTTACTTTCCTTATTCCCAATTCTCCCTCGCCATCTGTCCCTCGTGCAGCCTTCCAGACTCCTCCCTTTCCTCCTCCTTCAGTACAGTCTTATCTCTTCACCAGGCAGGCAGAGCAAGTCCCCAAACAGTCACGCAAGGATCAGGTTTGTTGCTGCCTTGTTTTACCTACGTGATTCTTTTGCTACTTTTATTTATCCTTCTTTCTGTGGTATTTCTGATTGGAAGGAGCAGTAGATGGGGAGAAGCCTTTGTCTATGCTATCCTTCTTTTCTCATCGTATATCTTAAGTGAAGTCACCACAAATATCTCCGTAAGGACAAAAAAAAAAGCCTGCTGCTGTTTGTTCTTTCCTTGTGTTCTTCTGTGTTCTTCCTCCTTCTCCTTCACGCTTCCCGCATTTCCTCCCTCACGCCCTCCACACTCGCCACGCACCGCCTCCTCTCACAGAAATCAAACACGTCCTTAATTACACGAGCGGAGAAAGGACGGCGTCTTGTGTGAGTGTGAATTGATTACAACTCGAGAGAAGAGAGGGAATGGAAAAAAGAAAAATCCAGTTCTATTCACGGAAAGACTTAATTGAAACTCTGTAAAATATCTATACAAAGAACAAGTTTGCTAGTTTAGGTATGGGATGCCTCGACGCGCCGCTCTTAAGTGTTCGTGTACGAGTAGGAGTTACAGAGTGAATGAAAAGTTTGCTTGTCTTTCATTACTTGTTGTTGAATGAATTATACAGCGAAGTCTTACATGATTTATGGTTTTTCTCTTCATAAAAATCCTCGATGATAAATTAATATATATGTTTGTACAAGCTAATTCTAATCTTTTAGCTAAAGTATGTAAAGTTCGCTTACATAAATTAAATAGCGAAGTAAATTTTACGGCGAAATCCAACATAACATAACTTTTCTCATATCTCCCACCATAGTTCAAAGCTGCGGCTCCAAGCGATGTATACAACAATAAATGTATGAATGAAAATAAAACCTTAAAACAACTCATAATTTACGACTTCTTTTCTTTTCATCTTAGCGTAATTTACAGACACGGTACAAATCAACGGCAGGAATAAAATAAGTTCAAAAATAACTCGGGCGGCGCCATAAAGCTTCATCCCAAGCCCCATTACGGTGCACTTTGCTCATAAACTCCCGCAAATTACCGTAATGACCAGGAAGGAGGGAACCCGCACCACCATCACTCTAGCACCCTTAGCTGGCAACAGTGACGACCGCAGCATCAAGGGGGTCTCTCTCTCTCTCTCTCTCTCTCTCTCTCTCTCTCTCTCTCTCTCTCTCTCTCTCTCTCTCTCTCTCTCTATTATACATATTTGATTTTCCTTTTTTTCTGAATACTAATTTTTAATAGAATATATTCAATTAAGTATTTTTTCGATTCAAATACTTCAATAAGACTGACTCTCTCTCTCTCTCTCTCTCGCACCCGGTAATTTATAACACCTTCACATAACATCAGAAACATAAACCCTGAGATGGCGCGCCTCGGTAACCTCCTTCATGCTTTATATACGAAGCGCAAATAGAAAAATGCGGCTGCTGGGAAGGCGGTAGCGTGTCCATCATGAAGGAGCGGCAGCAATGAGGGGAAATTAGTGTGCAGCAAGATTTAGAAGTTTTTGGAATTACTGGCGCGATTTGTGTTGGTAGCAAAAGATGAGGTAAGGTTGTTTTTAGGGTTTTTGATATATTGTTGAGTAATGATGCGAGAGAGAGAGAGAGAGAGAGAGAGAGAGAGAGAGAGAGAGAGAGAGAGAGAGAGAGAGAGAGAGAGAGAGAGAGAGACGTGTTTCTATATATACTAAGTTGGGCACACACACACACACACACACACACACACACACAGATGATGTACGGACAGGCAACACAAGTTTTTTTCCTTCTTACCATTTACTTCATACTTCTGCAGATTTTTTTCCTCCAGACTTTATATTTTTGCACGACCTGGAGGAGGAGGAAAAAGTAATGTCTCTGATAAAAACATGAATATATTGAAGAGCCTCCATTCCTTGCCACAACTTTTTTTTTTTTTTACGCCTTGCAAATATGTCGCTGCATTTTTAGGTGTATATTAAAAAGACGCACCGTGTAAGGTAATAAAATAAGCAGGTTGAGTATAATTAAGTGAGGGGAAATTATGAAATGAGTATATAATTAATTAAGGGCTGAGTAATTAAATGAGAAATGAGTAATGAAGGACAAGTAAGAAATAAGCCTCAAATATGTACTAAAGTAAAAAAAAACCAAGTAATAAGTAAGAAATATGTAAGTATTTAAGTAAAGAATAGATAAGAAATAAATCAAGTAAATTTAAAAAGAAAGAGTAAAATAATAAGTAAAGAAAAGAAAGACAGAAAGAAAAAAAGAAAGAACGAAAGAAAGGATAGACACGAGAACGAAGGAAAGAAAAATGAGTGAATGAGTGAATGAATGAATAAATGAATAAACGAAATGAATAAACAAATAAATTCACACCACAACTTTTGAACTCCAGGATGAATGACCTTATCTCCGCCTGACTAAAGCTGACAAATGGCTCGGCGGAAACACAAAGAAACTCAAGCCTTCATCACTTCCCGCGCGCTCGTAATTAAGCACACAGGGACACCAGTAATTACATGAATATCATCCCGCGGCGGAAGTGGCCATCTTGTTAGTCGCGTGAAATTCCTTGTCATTAAGTGGTTCTGATGAATATTTACCTCACGTGTGTCTATTTCTAGATGCTCTCTCTCTCTCTCTCTCTCTCTCTCTCTCTCTCTCTCTCTCTCTCTCTCTCTCTCTGCGACTCAATACATAAAAGCATTCCTCTGTACTGACCATCATCGTTACTTCAGAAAAATATGTGCGCACACACACACACACACACACACACACACACACACACACACACACACACACACACACACACACGCGCGAGCGCGCGCGGCCGTTCAACATTTATATTACAAAACTCTATTTTCATTTCCTTGAGTTACTTTGAAAACCTAAATGGAAATTAAATGAAAATGTAGCAGACTTCCTCTCATTTCGCTCCCAGAAAAAAAAAGTAATTAACACAAATTCCCGGTTAAATAATTCATTTTGTTTACTTTTACTACTTTGCTCACGTAATAAATAACTTTTATATTTACTGGAGCGAAAAGACAAGGCTGCAGCTGGAAAGTTATTAATGAATAAAGTAATCGATATTTTAAATTTTTCATTTCCGCAAGTGCGAAGTATTTGGAGGTCAAGGGCAAAGGAGGAGGAGGAGGGGGAGGAGGAGGAGGAGGAGGAGAAAAGAATTAAGGAAGAAGAATATATAACAAGAAAAGAAGTAAGATAAGAGAAATGAACTAAAGAAAACATGAGAGAGAGAGAGAGAGAGAGAGAGAGAGAGAGAGAGAGAGAGAGAGAGAGAGAGAGAGAGAGAGAGAGAGAGAGAGAGAGAGAGAGAGAGAGAGAGAGAGAGAATGTGTGTAGGAAAAACTCCCTGATGAACCAAACTCTGTAACCAATACGAGGAAGGTCATGAAATCAAATCCTTTTCTTCCTTCATTTCCTCCTCGCTCTTCACCGCTCACCACACACCCACCACACAAGGGCGGCCTCTACTGATCATGCGGCGCTCTGGACAACTTCACCGCCAACAAAGCATTATCAGATCCCCACGTGCGCGCAGGAGTCATTCAAAACCACACACACTTAATAAAACCACACCTTCTGCACTAACTTTTCCTTGATCTCTTTCCTGGTGTATGTTTTTCCTTCGTATTTTCCTTCTGTGAATACTAAGGAGATGGAGAATGGCGTAGTAAGTTCATATAAAAATAACTTCATCAATGGGCTTCGAGATGCCCGCAGTGGCTTTGGGCCCTGACAAGGCATTAGTATGTGCTACAGCGCCTCTCTGTCACACACCTGCCTGGCCAAAGGTGTCGAGGGATTCATATTACGGTCGGTGCGCTGCGGGAACTCAGCCAAATATGAGACAAAGGAGGCTCAAGAGGTCACCACAAGAATAAGGTCCATTATAGGCAAGTATTCTTAAAGGACGTGTTCCTCATGGAGACCATTCTTTATGACCACTGAGAATATTAGTCGACCTTTCATGGGTGTTTTTTTCCCCCACTGATACAGAATGCTTACTAATCTAACACAAGAGTCATGAAAATACTCTTAAAAACCTCCGATAACTTACACTCAAGTCTGCTCAGAGGAAAAAAAAAAAAAAGACGCCGAAAGGTTTGACAACACTGCCTTTGATAGTGATGTATGTCTCGTGACTCAGACTCGCCAGCCTCGGCCTGGTGTTTAATGGCCCGTGGAATGTAATGATATGTAATGTACGTGACAGATAGCAGTTTTTTTTTCAGAGGTCTGACATGAAAGGAACGCTTGGAAATGTAATAAACGTGACATGTAGCATCCGTGCGAGGCCAGACATGAAAAAAATAACTCAAAATTAATGTACTGGCTGGTAGATAGACGCATGCTCGCTGTTTTTTTTTTTTTTTTTTTTTACAATATCACGACAAAAAAAAAAAAAAAAAAAAAAATCAAATAACCTTAAAAAGTTATGCACATATAATAACGGAACTGACAACACCTGCCTTTCATTATCAAGTTGCTACGTCACTCCCTCTTTATCTCCATCCCTCCCTCTCCTCTTCCTTTCCACCTCAATCTCTCTCCATTCTTCCTTGCCCAACTACCTGCACCCCCTTCACCCCTTTCCCTCTCTAAGGCCCCATCCCTTACCCTCCCCATCTCACCTGTACCTCATCAGGCCAACGCGTCACCTGTGATAAAGCGCAACACGCCCTCCTCCCCTTAACACCCTTAGCTGTCACACCAACACCCTGTCTTTGTCTCAGCCGCAGCCTCCCACGGCCAACAGTCACTATCAAAGGTTGCAAAAGGTTTAATTCACTTTTCACTCGCTTTCTCCGTTACTCTAATCCCTCACCACAACAAACAAACTGAAAAAGCTCTAGTACGCAGTGGGAACCGGAAAGCCGCGACAAACAGGGAATAATAATAGAGGAGGGTTGTGTGATAAAAAAGTAAAAACATCATCTATTTCTGCAGTTTTTCTTATCACTCCTTGTAGAAATTTTGACTTTAATGTCGCAACAAAGGAACACAATGCCGAAATACTGCGAGGAAAAGTCAGACAAAAAAAAGCAACACAATGGAAGAGGAGGAGGAGGAGGAGGAGGAGGAGGAGGAGGAGGAGGAGGAGGAGGAGGAAGAAAGGGGGTGCGTTAAACAGGGAGGAACATCAAGTGGCGAGGGACAAGACGAGCGCTAATGAAGAGAACGATGAATCACGTCTGGAAACTGGGGCGTCTTGGAGGAGGAGGAGGAGGAGGAGGAGGAGGAGGAGGAGGAGGAGGAGGAGGAGGAGGAGGAGGAGGAGGAGAGAGTAGTTTGGCCAGAGGATTTAATATTGTTATAATGTTTGCCAGCTTTTCCAGTCTTCGTGAAGGAGCGTGTGTGGCAGAGACTCTTAACTGTTTTCTATTAACTATGTTGTTGTTGTAGTAGTAGTAGTAGTAGTAGTAGTAGTGGTAGCAGTAGTAGTAGTAGTAGTAGTAGCAGTAGTAGTAGTAGTACTAGTAGTAGTAGTAGTAGTAGTAGTAGTAGTAGTAGTAGTAGTAGTAGTAGTAGTAATGATAAAGATAATGATAATGATAATGATAACAATAACAACAACAATAATAATAATAATAATAATAATAATAATAATAATAATAATAATAATAATGATAATAATAATAATTCCCATCCATCCACATCCACATCCCCGACACGGATACAGAATTATAATGAGGAGGAGGGTCGTGGGAGGCAGTGTGACCAGACAGACAGACAGACAGACGGACAGACTTTTCATAATATCTTAAAACTCTCTTTTCGTCTCATCAAATTATTTTCTTCAAACATTTTTATTGACTCCCAACGTAATAATGTCCATTAGTCTTAGGAAATTATAAAAAGAAATCGGCTTTTAACTTTAAATGATAATACTTTTATGTGGCTTCAGAAAATAATTTTATCTCAATATTCCACTATCAGTAAAAGATTCAGAGACAGAAATTCATAGAAAACTCATCGTATGTACATTTTCTCTGGTATTATTAGCTATTGAAAGGTTTCGTTAAATACTAAGTGCGTAAAACTATCTAAATGAGTAACGTATAATCCCAGCCTATAAGTCGTATTTGTGTAGCTTCTTGTTTCCACTAAATCCTTCATCTGCACGAGGAACGGACGAGAGGGCGGCAAGAGGAAGAGGAGGAGGAGGAGGAGGAGGAGGAGGAGGAGGAGGAGGAGGAGGAGGAGGAGGAGGAGGAGGAGGAGGAGGAGGAGGAGGAAGAGGCTGCATGAATGAATAACACTCATAGTTTCATGTCTGCCAGCGCCTCATGAAGATTCCTCCTCCTCCTCCTCCTCCTCCTCCTCCTCCTCCCCCTCCTCCTCCTCGTCATGTGTCCGGGGCATCTCATATGGAAACTTTAATTTGAAGGTTCGTCATATCGTATTACAGACAGAGAGACCCTGCATGTG
>NC_087185.1:7380000-7402500 GCF_035594125.1 Scylla paramamosain
AGAAGAGGAAGAGGAGGAGTTCCCTTTCCTCTCAGTCACCTGTTCATGATCTCCCAAATAGCTTATTAGAAGGAAATACCTGAAGTGTTTAAGTATCCTTTGAGTGTTCCCTGATGGTCCGTTTTTTGTTCACGCGGATGAGAACGAATGGAAATGGAAAAAAAGGTTACGGAGTTTTAAAGCATGGTCTTTGATTTCACACATTTTTATATTTACAGAAAGGAAGGATATATTGTTACGGTTCTCTCTCTCTCTCTCTCATCTCTCTCTCTCTCTCTCTCTCCTCCTCTCTCTCTCTCTCCTCTCTCTCTCTCTCTCTCTCTCCTCTCTCTCTCTCTCTCTCACAAATACAATAAAGCCAGTTTTTACTATATATTAAAAAAAATCATAAAAATTAGATTACCCAACAAAAAAAAAAAACGAAAACAACGAATCCTCTTGAAAAATAAAGAAAAAAAAAAATCATAAAAATCCCCTTAAAGTGAACCCAATGCACAAATCAGACGAACTCTTGAAATATAATGATCTCCCTCCTCCTCTTCTTCTTTAAGTGATTGATTAGGAGGCTAGAAGCTAAATCCCTTGATCGCGAGGCAGGGACGGCAATTTCTGATGATGAATCCACTTCAGGAATGTTATTAACGAGGAACAAACTGCAGGACTGGATAACCACTTTCTTGGGGACGACGATTTTTACCCCCCCACCCACCTCTCTCTCTCTCTCTCTCTCTCTCTCTCTCTCTCTCTCTCTCTCTCTCTCTCTCTCTCTCTCTCTCTCTCTCTCTCTCTCTCTGCAAGATAACTTTGAAAACGTCAAATCCATGTTTTCGCCTTTACTACTTGCAAAGCTCTCACGACTTTTCTTCTTTTCTTCTTTTCTCTATCTTCTCACTTTCCTTTCCTCTCCTGCATGTCAATCTTCCTAAACTTAGAATCCCTTTTTCCTCTTCCTCTTATCTCAGAGCTTCTCCTCTTCCTCCTCCTCCTCCTCTCCTTCCAGCACCAGCAGCAGTGTCCCTTTCCCTCCTTTCCTTCCCTCTCATTGCCTTTATGACAATACTTTGTTTCAGTTCTCCATAATCTCACCTCTAATGACATCGGCGTTCCCTCCTCCCCCCTTCTCACTACGTTATCATTATAGAATCTCTCTCTCTTCTCTCTCTCTCTCTCTCTCTCTCTCTCTCTCTCTCTCTCTCTCTCTCTCTCTCTTTCTCTCTCTCTCTCTCTCTCTCTCTCTCTCTCTCTCTCTCTCTCTGTGTGTGTGTGTGTGTGTGTGTGTGTGTGTGTGTGTGTGTGTGTGTGTGTGTGTGTGTGTGTGTGTGTGTGTGTGTGTGTGTGTGTGTGTGTGTGTGTGTGTGTGTGTGTGTGTGTGTGTGTGTGTGTGTGTCTCTTTCTAGTTAAAGGACCCATCGATTTCAATGCTGACGTCAGAGCCCATTTTTGCAACATACTTTTATACATTTTTAAAAGCTCAGTGACAACAGGCAGGCAATCACGAAATGAGGTTTTTGAAAATAAACATCCTGCGCAATTCACGAATGCTGAGAGGGCGCAAAAATATTACCTCCTATCATTCGCAGTGCATTCCTCTAATGATAAAACGTAAAAAAAGATACGAGCATGTAACCAATGTTTTTTTTTTTTTTAACATTTTCTTATAAAGGACTGGTGGAGGAAATGGAGGAAAAAGGGCAACGTTATGGTTTTCACTAATGGAACTGCGAACAGGAATTTATCGAAACATCTGTGAACGAGAGAGAACAGAGATATATATTTGAGCTTTTATCTCTCTGTAAGCACTCCTACAGACCTTTAGCTTTCTCTCTGTGCATGATAAATGTTCACACAACCTGAGTTTATTTGCTACGCGCCAGGTAAGATAAATAGAGTAATTAAGGTAACTACGGTAATATTGAAGATAAGGAAAGGAGGACCAGTGATGAAGGTGAGGCTGAGATGAGATTAAAGTAGTTAAGATGACGGTTAAGATTAATTAAGCCTGAGAGAGGAGCTGTTGAGATTAAGATAAGACTGGTGAGAAGAAAGATGCAAGTGCTGATAAGTGGAGGATGCAAGTATGGACAAGAATACTAAGCAAATTAAAATCTTATATATAACTCGTAATAAATAAAAATGAGTGGATAATAATATGAATAAAAAAGCATAAGAACATAATAAAAATCGTGTTAAGGACAGGACGTAGATAAAAAAGAAAATTATGAATGTTAAAGAATACAAACCGGAATCTAATTATATATGTACAGAACTAAAGGCGACAATGAATACAAGAAATATACATAAAATAATCAAAACAAAAGCTGAAAATAGATACACATACATGGAACAGTTAAGAGGTAGAAATAACAAAGACTAAATCCGAATATAGAAAAACAGAGTGGCGATGAAAAGAACAAACAGAACAGAGCAAACAAAAACCACGTGGAACAAAAGAGCGATAACGTTAGCGTGAACACACTGAACGTTCGTCATTTCAGCAATACACTTTAAACTCCAGCGCCATAAAACAAAATGAAAAGGGATCGAATGGTGGACACGCAGTACAAAACTGTTCATGTGTGTGCTCTTCCTTCAAATACAATAGGTCGCGTTATTCTCGTTTTGTTGATCCCGCCATTTGGTCAAAGAAAATAAATTAATCGCAAAATCGTTGATTGCATGAATGTGTGTGTGTGGGTGTGTGTGTGTGTGTGTGTGTGTGTGTGTGTGTGTGTGTGTGTGTGTGTGTGTGTGTGTGTGTGTGTGTGTGTGACTCTTGATAAAAAGTCAAGCCAGTATCGGTGTTTGGAATAAAATATGCTTAGTGTGACTTGATAAAGGTGGCCAAGTGGTGACTGCTTGACACTGTTGGCTGAAATGACTAAGAAGCAGGACTAAGCAGGACTACTGATCATCATATTCATTCACTGAAATCCGTAAGTACTTTTATCACCGAACTATAATAATCTATAGCAGCTGTGTGGTAATTGCTTCCATCTGATACATAAACATTTTATTGCTACGTAATTTTTTTCCATAATCACCTACAACTTTTAGGGCAATTTTGTAATATGGTCTCTTACATAATTTTGCATATAACCTAGAAAAGACTAAAAATAATATGTTATCTTCTTCTTTTCTTTTCATTCTTTAATTAGCTTTTGTGTGTCTATTGCAAATAATTTTTTCACGGAGCTATGGAAAGACAAAAGTAACCCAACATCTTTTTTTCATTAATTTTTTTCCTTACCTTTTCTCTTTCTTCTGTCAATTTCATCATACGGATTAGCAATACCTTGTCACTGAGTATTCAATAGATTAAATTAAAAACATGAACGGCAGGTTAAATAACACTTCCTCTATAAACACCAACATTCCTAAGAGAGAGAGAGAGAGAGAGAGAGAGAGAGAGAGAGAGAGAGAGAGGAGAGAGAGAGAGAGAGAGAGAGAGAGAGGAGAGAGAGAAGAGAGAGGAGGAGAGAGAGAGAGGAGAGAGAAAAGCAGCACAGTCACTAAAAGGACAAGATTACCTGGTCATTTAGGACTCACTCGGGACTCTCCTCCTGTGATCTTTATGGGGTAGAATCTAGGGAGATGTTCTTCTATTTATCTTAGAGGCTTACCTACGATCTCTCCCATTTTAAACAAGGAAACTAAAGAAAAACAATGAACGCTTCTTTCAACCTTCTACCATCGATTGAACCTTCAGGCGAACAGAAAAAAAAAAAAAAACAACAGAAAACGTGAGATCCAAAACCAAATTCGAGAGGAGAGCTTATCAAAACATACATATGACGTTTTCTTCGCCATGTCTCAATTCTATCGCGTTATCTAAGACTTTCCAGGAGTTCTTGGCAGTTCTGAGTCTTCCAGTTCTTCCAGCATCGAATGTTCATGATCTTTTTCCGTTACCTATAAGAGCTCCTTGTAATGCATGACTCCTGGACTCTTGGAATTGCATGATATTTTGCAGAGAGGAGGAGGAGTAGGTGGCAGGGAGAAAAGGGGGGTCGAGGAAGACAGGGAGAAAAGCCGAGGAAGGGATGGAAGATGGATGTCCGCGAAAGGGAGGGAATGAATGGCCGGGGATGAAA
This sequence comes from Scylla paramamosain, assembly GCF_035594125.1. Lineage (NCBI taxonomy): Eukaryota > Metazoa > Arthropoda > Malacostraca > Decapoda > Portunidae > Scylla > Scylla paramamosain. The sequence continues at coordinate 7,384,092 of NC_087185.1, forward strand.
GGGGGAAAGGGGGGCGCGGCGGTAACAGGATGACAGGATTGAATGTCGAGAGGAAAAGAAAAAGTAAAAGAAGAAAATACATGCTCCAGGGTGAAGGGAAAAGCGAACTAACAAAAGGCAGAGAGAGAGACAGAGAGAGAGAGAGAGAGAGAGAGAGAGAGAGAGGAGAGAGAGAGAGAGAGAGAGAGAGAGAGAGAGAGAGAGAGAGACTACTCGTTACAACTTCGGGAAACGTGAGTTGAAAAATATAAAAGTGATATCAAAAGAATGCAAAAAGTATAAAAAACTGAACGTTACACACATACGCATCCCTATTCAAACGTGGCCTAAATTCTGAAATCGGCACAGAAACTCCACATATCCTAAAACACTCAATAAACTCAATTTAGGGTAAACACTCCTGAATAATTCTCTCTTACATCTGTAGCGAGAGAGAAAAAAGGCCTTTTTATCCAGGAATGACACAAAACATTCAGAGCAGAACGGAAGTACATAAAACGGAGTAACAAATGACTGAACCTCATGGTAAAGGTTCCAGAAAAGTAATCCGATTCTTTACAAAACACTGATGGAAACCCTCTACAGTCCAACAAATGGGATCTGGACATGCAAAAGATGACCCTTCACCGTGCTATTGCGGTCATAGTTGCCCAGCCTTCTGTCACGTGCGTTCATTCTCCTTCCCGCCGCCGGCCTCCTCCGTCTTGCCTCCCATCCCGGGGCCCCCAAAAAACGTGCAAGAATGGCCGCCATTAGTTCGCGTCCCAACGGCCTGGAGTCGACGGCGCGGAGGCAAAGGGAGCAAGACAGCGAGTTTTACAGTGAATAATTATGCATCATCATTACTACTTCCAAGGGGCGCGAGTAAATACGAGCGTGTGGCGAGGGAGCTGAATGCGTCCTCTGATGCTTCTTTCTTTAGCGCCGGAGGGCATTTGAGACGGCGGCGTTCTAAAGACGTCGTTTTGCTCTGGAAAAATATCATGTTTTCTTTTCAGTGAAGCGTGGGTGAGGCGGCTGGCGGGTGGCGGCGGCAGCGCCTGGTGGGGAGCGGGGGGCAACGGCAGGGGCTACTGGCGGCGGCGTCAGCGTCTCCTTTCTGAGAGAGGGAAGGCCACGCGGCTTTAAGCGGCATAGTTGCCACCAGGAACGCTTTTCGCCTACTGCTGATTCTCTGAACGACGACGAGGAGAAAGTATCGGGCGCTGCAGGGATGCGTAAGGACACGATCCCCGCAATACAGTTACCGACGCGGGGAAAAAAAAATACAGGACCACAATTTAGCGGACAAACCTGCCTCCCTCCCGCCCTGGCCGCGCCACGCAACATCCATACAGCGCCACAAACTGCAAAAACACTCCACCTAAACCAGGGCACGGCATGACTGCGGCACAATCACGCCCCGGCACACACAGATTGATGGCACCCACACCAGCAAACAAGGATGCTTATTAACTGGCCGAATTCAAAGAGGTCAGTGCTACAAATCTACGGACAACAACACACGCAGACCATCGCTTCCACTACGGTAAATGGTGATCACTCCACACACACCACCACCACCACCACCACCAGCAGGAGCCCTCTAGTCACAGCTGCGAAAGACTGCATCTATTTATAAGAGAGAGAGAGAAAAAAAATCTACATATAAAGTGATAACAAAAGGATGGAGATTGTTTCAAACACGTACACAGTTTTCTGAAATTATTGGATTTAAATTTGTTCATTGAGTTATGTTTTTTTGCGTTCCTTTTTTTCTTTTGTTCTTACTGTCTCCATGTTCCTCTTTCCTGAAATAACTAATAAGTATGTACAGGCAGCCAAGCATTTAACTCGACAATCAATTACTAAAAACAAATATGAAAATTAACAAATAAATAAGTACATAAAACATGATAAATTCCAATCCGAAATAGAATAGGAAGTAAAAAAAAGGCGAAAACAAAAAAAAATCATGAATGAAATCACCACTACAAAAGGGCACAAATAAAACAAAGGAAAATACAGGGAGAAAATATGTCAGTTTCCTCCCGAAGAAAGGATGGAAACACAAACCACTTAAATAACATTGAAATTCGGCAATAAAATACGAGTAGAGAGAGAGAGAGAGAGATGAGAAGGAGAGAGAGAGAGAGAGAGAGAGAGAGAGAGAGAGAGAGAGAGAGAGGAAGAAAAAATAGAAGATAAGGTTTATCGGAAAAAAAGCATGACGTTGTTCAGGAAAAAAAGGATGTCGGAGGAAGACGAGGGACGGAGGGAGGAGGAAATAGGAGGGAAGGAGGAAAAAACCTTCACTTGGATTCCAAAGAAAAGTTTTGGCGTGAAGCAAAATATCAGTAGCGGACTTCCAGATGTGAGAACGCCTGTGAGAAGGGTTAAACTTCTCTTCTTCCTTCCCCCACTGCTCTTCCTCTCCCTGACATTCCGCGTCTCTCCTTCCTCTCGTTTTTTTTTTTTTTTTTTTTTTGTCTGTCGTATTTTCCCCGACACAATATCTTATATATTTTCTCCATTCAGCTGCCAGCCAATAATGTTGATGCTGCTACGACAATAGTAACAACAACACTTCCTCCTCCTCCTCCTCCTACTCCTCGTCCTCCTCTTATTCTTCTTCCTCCACCCTCCTCCCTCTAATCCACATGGTATTCACATCCCATCATCTTACAAATAATGCACGACCATCAGCAATAAATAAAAAAGCCAAAACCAACAACATTAATGCAAATTCAGCCTTAAAATTACATACATTTTCCTCCGGGGCACAAATTGGACGGCAATTGAAAACAAGAAATTAATATGTATGAGTCTAGAACGATTGTGAACGGCGCTTGTCTAACACTGTAAACACGCCTATTTATACACTGGCAAGCGAACCAGACACTGAACCGATGAGGCTTCGAAACCTGAGGAATGTACGAGTAACGTTACGAGTGCAGAAGAAATTAGGCGTGACGGAGATACAAATAGGATAAGGTGATGATGAATAGCTTCGGATAAAGAGAAAACGCAGCGTGAGAATCATGATAAAGCAAAGAACTGACAAAAAAGAGAAAGAAAAGATAAAATTAAAATATGCGAACAATGCAAGAGTTAAAATAATAAAATTATACAAAGGGAAATGACCCCCTAATCTCTCTCTCTCTCTCTCTCTCTCTCTCTGCCAATGTACACGTCCTCTTCGGGGGAAACAATGTTAAGCCACGGAATTCTCTCTCTCTCTCTCTCTCTCTCTCTCTCTCTCTCTCTCTCTCTCTCTCTCTCTCTCTCTCTCTCTCTCTCTCTCAATGGAACGCGGCTTGTAAATATGGATTATAACGATCATCCTCATTATATGTAAGTCATCTGATAAAAGTCAAATAGCAAATCTCTCTCTCTCTCCTCTCTCTCTCTCTCTCTCTCTCTCTCCTCTCTCTCCTCTCTCTCTCTCTCTCACCAGCGGCACACATAAAGAAGGACACAGGCGATACACCATCAGGAGCGTGGGTGTCCCTGACGTGAGTGTCAATAACAGAGGTTCAGACTATAGCCACGACAGCTGCTCTATTGCCCTATGTCACCCTTCCTCCTCCTCCTCTTCCTCCTCCTCCTTCTCTTCTTCCTCCTACTTTTTTGTTCTCTAAGTTCCATGCCATTTTCCTCCTGTGTTTCTTTTTTTTTCGTTTTTTTTTTATGTTGTTTTCAGTTTTTCTTTTTTTTACATTTTCTGTTCGTGTTTTCTCTTTTGTTTCTCTCTTTTTTTTTTTTCTCTCTCTTCCGCTTCTTGTCTTGTATTTCTCCTTTCTCTTCCTCCTCCTCCTCCTCCTCTTCCTCCTCCTCCTCCTCCTCTTCTTCGTCCTCCTCCTACTACTAATTCTATTCCATGTTCCTGTTTCCACTTCTATTCTGTTTATTTCTTGTTTTTTTCTTTCCATTCTTTTTTTTCCTAGTTTCTTTACTGTTTTTGTTTCTTTTCCTCCTTCTTGTCTTAGGTCTGCTTTATGTTCCTGTTTCCACTTTATCCTGTTTCCTTTAGCTTTCTAGGCCTCATCTTTAATTGCTCTTTTTATCTTCCGTTTCTTTTCCCTCTCCCTTCCCTTTCTCCTTCCTTGTTTTCCCCTAATTCTATTGTGTCTTCCACTTTCCCTTTTATCTTTTCTTCAGCTTTTGCATTTTTGTCTTTATCTATTTATTTTCTTTTTTTATTTCTTCTTTATCCATCGTTCTATTTTCCTCCTTCCATCTTTTTCGTTTCTTTTCTCCATAATATTATTTTTTTATATTGTGTTTCTTTTCTCTCCTTTTTATTCAATATTAATTTCCGTACCTGTTCTGTGCTACAAGGGTTGTTTTCTTTGTTCTTTTTGCTGTCTTTTATTTTTTTCTGTTCCTTTTTATACATTTTCTTTATCTTTCAATTCTTTCAATCCCAGTTTACTTTCTTCACTTTTTTCCCTGCCAACTATCGCCCAGTTTTTATCTTCGTCCTCGTATTCCTTGCATGTCCTTTATTTTTTTTCCTTTTTTTTTTCCTTTATTCGTTCTCCTCCAGTTAGTTCTCGTCCTCTAGGTTTTTCCTCCAGGGAGTGGCGGGGAAGAGCGCAGCTGGAGGTGAGGAGAGGCGGCAGGTGGGCAGGTGGCTACTCTGGCACGATAAGAAATAAAAAGGGATGTGAGCAGATGAGAGAGGGAGAATTAGAAGTCTTGGATCACGACGTAGTAAGATTAAGACTCGTATTCCAAAGGGCTTTGTTCTCTCATAAGGATTATTTTCAAATGGCACGAAAATTCTGGGTTCTCATTGGTGGTTTTCTTAGTGGTGATATTAGACCATTGTTAACACTTTTTCTATTATTTGGTATGGTTTTTTTTTTTCCTAATTACCAACCATTCTAAAACATATCTTGTCTTACAGCCACGTACAAACATTATACTGGCTCATAATTTCCTTTTTTTCCCTTCTTGTCAGTGGTTATAAAGATTTCAATTGCTTTTACTCCCATGAATTGCTGCATATCGTAGCGAATTGTTAAACTATCAAAAGAATCATGAAAACAACCTTGAAAATTCTACTAATTTCCATTGCTACCTGTTGGAAGTGGTTTAGGACAAAGAACTGGAGTGAGGGTAAGAGTGAGGGCAGCGGTAATCTGTTTATGTCTAGGGGAAGAGAACACAGTAATTTATAAAGGACGAGTGTTAAGCATCCTCGTGGCCAGAGCAGTGAGGAAGTTTGTAAAGTGTTAAGTAGTGTCTATAAATAGTGACTAGTTGCTGGAGAGAGAGAGAGAGAGAGAGAGAGAGAGAGAGAGAGAGAGAGAGAGAGAGAGAGAGAGAGAGAGAGAGAGAGAGAGAGAGAGAGAGAGAGAGAGAGAGAGAGAGAGAGAGAGAGAGAGAGAGAGAGAGAGAGAGACCCAACCAAGCAACCACACATACAAAAAAAAATTAAATTAAAATAAAAATAAAAATAAGTAAAAAAAATAATAATTAATAAAATAAAATAAAAAATAAATAAATAAAAATAAATAAATAAAAATAAATAAATAAAGATAAAAACAAAAATAAAAATCTTTACATTTACATATTTTTCGAATATTTACTCAAACAAACAAGACATTTTTTTTTCTCAAACGCTAATTAAAACAACATCACTCCAATCCCTGACAACAAATCCCAGCAAATAAACCCTTCAAATCACACAAACAAAAACAAACAACCAGAAAATCTAAATAAAAACTCGAGAAATGTAAGAAAACGAGGAACCAGGAAAAAGAAAACGGGAGGGGCTTTGCGGAGGACACTGTTACGCGGCTTGCAGATGAAAACTTTCCTCTTGAGATCCTTTACAATTACTTTCTCCTTATTGGAAACCCACCAGGGGAAGGCCAGTGGGGAGCCGTTACTTGTGGCACATTCCTCAAGCTTCTGTTCTTCCCTTTCCCGGTTCTCCCTTGCTCCCTGAACCAGACGACCGCAGAGAGGAGGAACCAGAGGGAGAAGGAGCAACAGGAACAAGGAATCACATATGAGTAGAAACTGGAGGAGGAGGAGGAGGAGGAGGAGGAGGAGGAGGAGGAGGAGGAGGAGGAGGAGGAGGACTTAAGTATTAGAAGTATAGGATTTTCGATATTCTGTTGCACTTTCTTCTCTTGTTTCTCCTTTAACTCTTCAAACAAAGGAGAATGAAGAGACAGAGAAGGAGGAGGAGGAAAAGGAGGAGGAGGAGGAGGAGGAGGAGGGATAAGGATTGTTTGTATCAGATTTATCGTCGGAATCCAATGAGTGGGAGGATCGTTGAAGAATAACCGTAATTCCAGTGACAATAAGAGAAAAGACCTTATTATTGGACGGTGGTGGTGGTGGTGGTGGTGTTCAATCTCGCCTTTAACTGATCACTTTATGTCCGTCTGTTTACGATCACCACCACCACCACCACCACCACCAGCATCACCACCACCATCACTCCAATGACCTTAACTTCGCCTCCACCACCGCCACCACCTCACCACCTTACAACTCTTTCACCACACACCAAAGTCACCACCACACAACCTCACCACACAACCACCAACACCAAAACCCCCCAAAATCCCTAGAAACCTCACCACCACCATCACCACCACCACCACCACCACCACCACCAGAAGCACCGCCAAATGACGCGAACCACCACGACCATCCTCCAGGTTTCAAACGACCACGCGAAAGACACGGATAGACGTCAAGAGGTAAATAAAGCCTTCAAATGGACCATGATGAGGGCGCTTCCAGGAAAATGAGGGGGCACCAAATCTTCCATGGGAGGTCGATCGGGCGCATAGATTCCTGGAAAGCGCCATGGAAGGGTAATGGATAATCCTGGAAAAAGAGGAGCGGCACTGGAGGCTCCTGGAAATGTGAGTGTAATCCGTGGAAAGCGAGGAACCCAATGGAACCCAAAGGAAACTGAGCCTGGGGATCATTGAGGTGAAATTTGTTATTGAGCGGCTTCTCGTTTTCTATTCATGGCTCGTGGGAAGTGTCATCGAGTGCAGAGTGGGGAAAAAGACACGAAGGGAAGCAAAATACCTGCCAAGAAAAGAAGGAAGGAGCGATGCAATGAGAAAGAGATGAAGAAAAAAATGCGAAAGCAAGAACTATCAGCAAAGAATAAAAGAAGTAACAACTACAGTAATAAAAGAAGCTATCAAAATATACGAAAATAAGTAAAAGATTGAAAGGTGAAGCAACAGCACTGAATAAAAAAAATGCAAAAAAATATTAAAGTAACAAGGCAAAAGAAGAAAGCAGGAGAGAAGACGAGTGAATTTAACACAGCATGAGAGGTGAGAGGAAACGCAAAATAAGTAGGATAAAAGTGAGGAGGAAAAAAGGGAGATAAATCACGAATAAAGAAAGTCAGCGAAGCGTAAAGGTGATTCGATGTTAAAATTTAATGGGTTTAGTTTTTATAATTTGTCTTTTTAATGTTGCTACTCATAAATCTCTCTCTCTCTCTCTCTCTCTCTCTCTCTCTCTCTCTCTCTCTCTCTCTCTCTGAATCAACGGACAGGCAGTTCCAGTTTTAATTAAGGGCGCTCTGTGTCAGGTATGTGATGAAGCACACCCGCCTTTACCCACTTTATTGAGGGATATTCACAACTTCAATGAATTAATGATGGTAATTAGTCAAGAAGAACACAAGGTAAACTTTTCAACTTGCATCGAGCCAAGACACCACGGATGAAAGTGTAAATTGAATGCATCACGAGAGCCTAAAGAAAGAAAATAAAAATAAAAAGAAGCAAATATATACTTACAAGAGAAAGAAGAATAAAATTATAGATAACGAAACGAGTCTTAGAATGTATTGAATGAAGCTAGCACACACACACACACACACACACACACACACACACACACACACACACACACACACACACACACACACACACACACACACACACACACACCACCACCACCACCACCACCACCAAGCTTCAGAAAGGGGACAATTAGGATGGAGCAAAAACAGGTATCGCTCTCAGGCTGATTAAAGCAATCCAGGGGCAGGTGAGGCTGGGAGAGGCTGTGGGCAGTCTGACAGGTAATCCACGCAATCAGCAACACCTGTCCCCACACTGTACTATGTTCACTACCACCAAATACGAGTATACTCTCTCTCTCTCTCTCTCTCTCTCTCTCTCTCTCTCTCTCTCTCTCTCTCTCTCTCTCTCTCTCTCTCTCTCTGTCGATGCAGGTATTTGCCATTTCTTCGTTTTAATGCTTAATTTCTTCTTTTCTATTTTTTTTTTTGTTAATTGAGAAATATTGATTGTCCCGATTCTCTCTCTCTCTCTCTCTCTCTCTCTCTCTCTCTCTCTCTCTCTCTCTCTCTCTCTCTCTCTCTCTCTCTCTCTCTCTCTCTCTCTCTCTCTCTCTCTCTCTCTCTCTCTCTCTCTCTCTCTCTCTCTCTCTCGCCTCCTTAATGCATCTTCCCTCATTCACTTCCCCCGCCTCCCCTTGCTTGTTTGTTTATTGATCATTATAGCTAACATTTTTTTTCTTCCTAGTCGCCGATGCTACAAGTGATACCAGGATGTGAGGATGAATACAAGGTGAATTCCAGTGTTGAATTAATTGAACGCTTGCAGACACACACACACACACACACACACACACACACACACACACACACACACACACACACACACACACACACACACACACACGAAATGATCTTACAATCTTACACTATCCCTGCCACAGTTTCTCTTCCTCTTCCTCCCCCTTCCCCTCTTCCTTCCCCTTCTCCTCCTCCTCCTCCTTCTCCTCCTCCTCCTCCTTCTCCTCTATTTCCTCCCCATTCTACTACTATTATTACTGCTACTGCTACTTCACTTCCCTTCACAGCGCCACAAAGGAATGGAGGCGCTCCGTGAGAATTCCTGTGAAAAGAAACCCAGGGAGGGAAAAAAATTACACAGGGTTCCACTACAGCTTTTGATACAGACTAAATCCTTTGAAATTCTCTTGAACTGTGAGACAAGATTCCCTTTCGTGTTTTTGTATGGGTTTCTGAGGAAAAGACACGTGCCGTTACTCAACAATCTACTCTTTTCTTCTCTTTTTTCTTATCTATAGGGCGATATCGCTATCAAGGCAAAGAAAAAAAGTTATAATTGAAAATACGCGTCCACATAACAGCTGATGTCTTCCTTCTATTCCCACAACGTGTCAGCGATCCATTTTATTTCTCAAAACCAGATCCATTTTTTATCGCATTATACAGGTCAGAACACGAATAAACTTCACGATAAGGTGCTGAATCCTCTTACAATCAAGGTGTTGAATCCTCTTGTAATCCTCTTGTGAAACCGATCCTTTACCTTCCCCGCCATCCTGCCTTCACTCGCCGAGACGAAGTGAAGAAAAGCTGAAAATGTCGCCAGTCTTTGATCTCGGGAGGGAAAAAATGCGATTCTACAGCTTTTTTTTCGTGTGTGTATTCAGCATCACAGTGTTCTTCAAGTACAGGGAAGTGTTTGGAAGAGTGAATAGAAGACGGATTACGAAGCTCAGGTGAGTAAAGCAGTGATGGATTCCAGGTGAGGGAAGCATGGAGGGAGGCAGCGTGAGGGAGGGGTGCGTCTGAATCAAAGGAAGAGTAAGAGATGGAGAAAGGAATCGTTACATTACCAGGATTTCTCTCTCTCTCTCTCTCTCTCTCTCTCTCTCTCTCTCTCTCTCTCTCTCTCTCTCTCTCGTCTTTTTTTCTTCAGTTTAATCTATCGACACTAGAAGTACTTACTTTTTTCTTTTTTCTTTCTTTTTTTCATTTTAGGAAAAAACCTTTTCCGCAATAACTTGTTTTTATGAATTTTTTTCATAATATATTTCATATTTTCATAATATATTTTTCATAATATATTTTATATTTTATATAAAAACAATTTAATATTTTTTTCAGTTTGACTTTCCTCCTCCCTTCTCTTTATTTGTTTTTTTACTCGTTTTTCGTCCAGTCGATAAAAAAAAAAAGAGCAAAAGCATCTCCAAGTAATTTTTAATGTGTGGTCATTTACTGCACGCGAAACACAGATTAAACACACACACACACACACACACACACACACACACACACACACACACACACACACACACACACACTTGTACACCTTTACTCAGTTTCAACATACTTCCAATCACCAATATAGTTTCAATTTCAATTTTGTTTCCATTCACATTTTGCTTTGTATCCTTGAACTAAGTCCTTACCACTCCTCTTCCTCCTCGTCCTCCATCTCTCCAGTTCGCAATATTTCTTCCTTTAAATGCACCAATGATTCTTTTATTTGGTGAAATCATTGAAGCTTCAGTTTTATTCCTTACCTGTTCTGAGGCACGTTCAACCTTTAATTAGCGCACGGAAGGTACTAAGCCCTGACGTGACTCCCTCCTATAATTTTATCGTAATTTAGAAGAAGAGGAGGAGGAGGAGGAGGAGGAGGAGGAGGAGGAGGAGGAGGAGGAGGAGGAGGAGGAGGAGGAGGAGGAGGAGGAGGAGGAGGATTCAGACTTTACCAACACGAGACTCGCTACATAAGAAAACAGCAACGACTAGAAGCAAAAACAATACAATTAAACACGAAGACAAGACACGCAAGCCTCGCTTTAAACACACACACAGACACACACACAAACATACACACACACACACACACACACACACACACACACACACACACACACACACACACACACACACACACAGGAACACGGGGGGATGGAGGCAGTCAGGCACGGAGGGACCACCACACCAAGCACCACAACAACACGCAAACACACTCCCCAAACACCACCAGGCAAACAGGCCAGCACAGCACGAAGACAGCAATAGTGACAAACACAAGCAAGGACACGGAGAGCGAACATGGAACAGGAAACCACAGAACAGCGAAGGAGGATGTGTAGGATACCCCATTATCCTACCAGCCTTTTCTATATCCTCCAGAGGCGCGGTAGGACGTCTGGAGCAGCTTCCTGGCGGCTGGAGGCTCAACGGACCTGACAAATAGCTTCATTAAGGGCCCGAGTCAGCCGTCCGTGGCATAACTCCTCGCTGCTGACACACGCTTATCATGTTACTCCGCGGCCTCCCACCTCACCCACTGTCAGACTCTTCTCGTCATCGCTCCCAGCCACCTTTGGAAGCGAGAATGCTGCATGTGGCCTGAGTGTTGTTATATCCCACGCCTCCCCCGGTGTAGTAAGCATGCCTTAAGCTCTATTTGTATGTGGGACGCCATCTGGTAGTGCGTTGCGGAAGTTATCATAGTCTAGCCGTGCCTCGCGAACTAAAGCCTTGGATTGCGGGCTTCCAGAGGCATAACGAGGCTTGCAAGAACTTCCAAACGGGGGACATAACCATCTGCAGATCCCCTTTGCATTAACTACCCTGCCCTCCCCGCACCCTCACCTTCTGGGCGACTCACCGACCCATTCCACCCTGCTACACGGCACCTCCCTCCTTCAACCCATTATCACTCCTCCTCACGGCCCAGTCTCATTACCTTCTACAAGTTTATCACCCGATTACCGGAAGATACAAAAGCTTCTAAAGGAAGGGAATCTCTTGCCAAGGACTTGCATTTTTTTTTTTTTAAAGGACATAACAGATAATCTAAATGTGTTTGAGTTAATAGGTATCTGATGAAGGTAAAAGCTGACACATGCTTTCATGGTCACACACACACACACACACACACACACACACACACACACAAGAAGGGCAGGAATAATAATAATAATAATAATAAAAATAATAATAATAATAATAATAATAATAATAATAATAATAATAATAATAATAATAGAAAAAAAAAACAATAAAAAAACAACTAGTCAAGTGATTAAAGTGACATCGTCTATTAATGAAGGTCTGGTCGCGTCAGTCAGCTGTGAATGGCATCAGGTTCACTATCGCTAAATATAGGTCACGAGAAGGTTAAATTAGCTACACTAAACACACACACACACACACACACACACACACACACACACACACACACACACACACACACACACACACACACACACACACGTACAATGAAGTCAAATGATATCTGCCAGTGGTTTCCAGTGAGGCCTTTTATCAGGTGAGGGTGCGACTCCATAGTTCTCCAGTCTTTGTTACACTGAAGAAGAAGAGACACTTCCTCCGGCAATATATATTTTCCCAGAATTAAAGGAGGAGGAGGAGGAAGAGGAGGAGGAGGAGGAGGAGGAGGAGGAGGAGGAGGAGGAGGAGGAGGAGGAGGAGGAGGAGGAGTCACCTCATTCATCTGAAGGTACGAGATGAAGCCCTGACGTTCTTTACCTTCTCTCTCTCTCTCTCTCTCTCTCTCTCTCTCTCTCTCTCTCTCTCTCTCTCTCTCTCTCTCTCTCTCTCTCTCTCTCTCTCTCTCTCTCTCTCTCTCTCTCTCTCTCTCTCTCTCTCTCTCTCTCTCTCTCTCTCTCTCTCTCTCTCTCTCTCTCTCTCTCTCTCAGTGTAAGGAATAGAAGTATTAAGATTGCATATTGAGTCTTCGGAATGGGTTTTTTATCCGTCACACACACACACACACACACACACACACACACACACACACACACACACACACACACACACACACACACACACACACACAGACGGGAGACAGGCATTGAAAAGACAGGTGAATGAATGGCAAAAAAAATAAAAGAATAAATATATAAATGATATACAGGAAAAACAAACAATGCATCCACGTCACTCAAATACTGACTTAAAAAAAAAAAAAAAAAAAATTAGCCCTGGATTGGAGGTAATAAAAGAATACGAGGAAAATGTGTTCTCTATTTTAGACAACATGCTATTTTCCTACTCCGGGTCGGCTGAAAATTACCTTGATTCATAGGTAATTATTTCAGGTCAATTAGATTACTGGAATATTAATGACGGAAGCCTATGAGAGTTCCAGGGAGTCATGGCACATTTTCACTTTTAATATCCAGGGTGGCGCGACAATTAGTATGAGTGATGGTGGCCGCGGAGCACGAGTGTAGTGTGGTTTATGTATGTGTGTAGTACTGCCGTTAGTGCTGCAATATTTCTGGCCTGACTTGACGTAAACACTGCCATGCTAGCCAGTGAAACCTGCCATCAACGGACAGACAAACACACACACAGACAGACAGACAGACAAACAACTGCACGCCAGCACACACACACACACACACATACACACACAGAATAATAAATAGATAAATAAATAAATAAATAAATAAATAAATAAATAAATAGAGCGAAAAGCAGAGAGAGAGAGAGAGAGAGAGAGAGAGAGAGAGAGAGAGAGAGAGAGAGAGAGAGAGAGAGAGAGAGAGAGAGAGAGAGAGATCAAACCAATGATATATCTATCTCTCTCTCTCTCTCTCTCTCTCTCTCTCTCTCTCTCTCTCTCTCTCTCTCTCTCTCTGGACGTGCCTGCACAAGAGCCACTCGACTTAGTGCATCGCGGCTTCGGGATCCTGAAGAACATTATGGAATTAGACGGAAAGCGGATTAAGCGGCTGATGAAAATTGCTTTCGTGACCACACTGCATCCGCCTCGCTCAAGGAAAGTATGCAAATGTGACACAAAATTAATCACTGAGGAAAGTATATAGACGAATGTGAAAGAAGATTAATGACGGTGATTGAAAACGGTTGAAAAAGTTAAATTTTTTACTATTAAAAAGGACAAGATAGAAATGTGATAGAACATTAATGACAGAAAATATAAGATCAAATGTTTATTCTGGATAATAAAAAAAGTAAATAAATAAAAATAAGCTGAAATCCAGTTTTTATTACTAAAGAGTAAAATATACGAATAAGACGAGTAAAAAATAAATAAAAGATAAAAATTTTGTAAAGACGTTTTAGGATTGGTTACTGAAAGACAGGATAAAAAAAACTCTAAAGAATAAGTGAAATAAGAAATAGGGATGATTTGGTGACTTGAAATATTACCTTTCATCTAGTTACGCAATTTCACGTTTTCATTAAAGAGTAAGTAAGCATGAGATCAATGAACACATTTAACATGAGTGAACGAGGAAAGGAACGGAAAAAGAGTTACTTAGCGACATTTCATCTTCGTCACGTAAAGCAAATGGATAAAAAGAAAAGTGAAGCATATTTAACGAGAGAGATATTAGCGCCAATGAGGATTATGAGATCAAAAGATAAAGGGGAGTTGAAGAGGCGCGGCATAAACTATAAAGATAAAACTGAATAGCTAATATTTATCGAGTCATTAAGCCCGTCGACCTTCCAACCATCCAGCCAGTCAGCCAATCACGGTGCATTCAGCTATTCCAGTCAATCGGGCGCCAGCGTAAATAACTATAAAGTCAGTCACTCACCCAGTTTATCAGGCAGCCAGTCAGAAAGTTAGATAGTAACCAATATATTTAACCGTATGTAAGTTCACGTATCTATTTAGTCAGTCGGCCAGTCAGTAGTTAATCAGTCAAAATAGTCAGTCACAGTTCCTTCCAGTCCTTCAGTCAGCCTCTTACCCAATCAGAAATCTAATCATCCAATCAGTAATCCATCTGTCACATCCAGACAGTCTACAATACTTTAATTCGTAAGCTGATTAGTAATTCACATAAACAAAACCTCAATTATCTATTAATAACCTTAACCATCCATCTATCTACACATCCATTAGTCACTCATCCACGCACACACATTTACCAGCATTAAACCACATGCATTCATATAATTAAAATACCTATTATGTATCAGAAACTTTAATCATGCATCCATTTACGTATCCATTGGTCATTTCTCCATACATATATATCCACCAGTAGGCACATCCACGCATCCATACATCCACCAATTGCCATTACACTCCTCTACATACATCCAGCACGTGTCTCTGAACCACACATACTCATCCACTCATCCACGCGTCCATACATCCATCAGTTGCAACGACACTCATTCACATACATGCAGCATAAGTCACTGACTCACACATACTCACCCACTCATCCACACGTCCACCAGGTCTTCGCCCCTGATGGAAGACTAATATTAGGGCACTTAATTGGAAACTGTGAACACTGTGAAAGCCCTCCAGTCCGCCTCTTGTGCACCTCTCTCTCTCTCTGTGTGTGTGTGTGTGTGTGTGTGTGTGTGTGTGTGTGTGTGTGTGCGTAGCCTTGATTTCGACTTTCTTTATCTTAAGATCGACCCCCAACCTCCTAACTCCATGTCGCTTGAACTCTCTCTCTCTCTCTCTCTCTCTCTCTCTCTCTCTCTCTCTCTTACTATCCCCCCTCCTCACAATACACACACACACACAAACACTTATCCCCCGCATCACCCACCATCACTAGCCACTATTAAGAAGCGAAGACCTACCAGCCCTCGCCTCACATTCCGATGAGACGCCCACACCATCAGCCCCGCCTGCCCGAGGTTTATGGGTGCCGATAACATCCGGAACACGCCGCTGGGCGAGTCTCGGGCCAGCGCGACAGAGCGGAAAAGTGATAATTTCCCTGATACATTTTACTTTCCCACAATAAAAGGCGGAGAGTGAGATGCCGGAGAGGATGGACGCTGACGCCTTCAGAGAGAGAGAGAGAGAGAGAGAGAGAGAGAGAGAGAGAGAGAGAGAGAGAGAGAGAGAGAGAGAGAGAGAGAGAGAGAGAGAGAGAGAGAGAGAGAGAGAGAATTATCCAAACATTGTAATTCTATTCTTTTCTCTCTTACTAATCTTAGTGTGTAAAGTTGGTTTATATTACAGTAAGAGAAAAAGGAAAATTATGTAACAAAAATAAAAAGTTCACCCTGTACCATTTACTTCTGTATGAAACGAGTTCTAGTGGATTTCAAAATAATTACTTGGATTATAATCAGAAAACAAGGAAAAAAGTAACAAGAAAAAAGTCTACACTGTACATTCACGTTCCATTTCTTTTTCATTACAACTTAGTGTTTTTCGTTAAATAACTATGGGCATCACAGTTACCAGAAAAAAATAAAAAAATAAAAACACACATTTAAACACACTAATTCCCCATTCTCATATAAACATCCGAATTTCTAATACATCTTTAAAGGGATAACTGAAAAAAAAAAAATTCACTACTATTCCTACCGCCATAACAAGCCTAGTGCATCATTAAGTAATTACAAGGATTAGCGTTGCGTCTGAGCCGGGACGTTATCACTAAGCCCAACAACGTCGTCTGCAGGAGCCCTGGGTCATGTCGAGATCCTGTGAGGGAGTCCCACAGGAGGTTTAGTGTTTAATTAAGAGCTCGTGTGCTTGTCGGGAGGGCGAGGGAGGCGCGGGCTTAATGCGGCGGAGGGAGTGCGTGTTGCTCTTGATATTAGGACCTTCATGAGAGAGAGAGAGAGAGAGAGAGAGAGAGAGAGAGAGAGAGAGAGAGAGAGAGAGAGAGAGAGAGAGAGAGAGAAACACAGACAGGCAAGGCGAGACACAAGACAAATATATAGACAGGCAGACAGACAGACATACAGACAAGACATGACAAACAGACGCACAGATCCACAGCCAATTCGTGATCACAATTCAAAATAAAGCAACAGTTTTTTTTTTTAATTAAGACACGTGCCTAGAGAAGACGTTAGCGGGTGAGTACATGAAAAAGAAGAGACAAAAGGACAGTTCGAGATCATAATGCATAAAAATAACGTGAGGAGGTTGCTTTACTTTTTTACTTTTTCTGAAAGCACTAAAGGATGAAGGAGATGAGAATGGCTGAGAACGTGAAAAAAAGGAAGGAACAAAAGGAATGATAACAGACTTGTTTGACTTTTCTTTTTCTTTCTTTCTTTTTTTTTTCTTTTTTTCCCGTAGAATACTGAAGGCTGAAGGAGATGAGAGTGGCTGAGAATGCGGAAAAGAAAAGAAGGGAAAGGAAGAAAAATGAATTATAATACATCGTTAAAGTTGCTTGCCCTTTTTCTTTCTTTCTTTTTTTCTTTTCTCGTAGGACACTGACGGCTGGAGTAGCTGCTGGAGTGGATGGCAGTGTCTGAGTACTTGGTAGAATAAAAAAAAAAAAAAAAAAAAAGAGAAGTTCGTGACCAGAATACCTAAAAAACAGTCAAGGAAGTTAGTATGTTTTTTTTTTCTGTTTCTTCTACGAGAGGATATTTTTGAAACCCGGTAAAAATGTGGAAAATAAATATAAAATAAAAAGTGTCCGTGCTTAGAATGCGTATAAAAGGCACAAGGGAGTTACTTTAATTTTCTTTCTTACATATTTTATTGCGAGCACGTTCATGACAGTAGAATAAAAAGTACGTGGTAAAAATATATATAAAAAAACGTGTTCTTGCTCACAATGCGTAAAAAATAAAGATGAGAGAGAGAGAGAGAGAGAGAGAGAGAGAGAGAGAGAGAGAGAGAGAGAGAGAGAGAGAGAGAGAGAGAGAGAGAGAGCTAAATTATCTTATATTTACTTTTTTTTACAGGAACATCCATGACTGTAGAGTAGATGACTAAAGTTGAGGCGGGTACGTTAAAAAAAAAAAAACATGCAAGAAAAAACCTTGATTCGTGCCCAAAATACACACAAATATATTCATGGAAGCTGCTTTAATACCCTTCATATAGTTCATCTCCCACAAATCTCCTTCCTGTTGTCAGCCACCGCTTCAAAAAAAAGTGAAAGTGGAAGCAAGTTAACTTTACACGCTTCACACAATTTCCTCACGAACACTTTAGATGACGCATGAAACAGGTGGGAGTAACAGGAACACCACACCTGCACAGACCCACACTTCATTAATTACAGGTATGAGGCACACCTGCGACAAAAAGTTTACTTAATTTAGATATCCCTCCCCATGACTAGCAAACGAATCCCAGGCTTTATCCACGCCAAATATTCACGACTTTTTGGTGTATCGTTCCTCAGGGCAAGTACAGTGTTGGTGATGGATATGTAACGGCATGGACTCCCCTCAGAGCTTTGAATGTTGATTGGTATTCCCTCTCAAGCGGCCGTGAAGAGACGCACCTTGAATGGCAATGTTACGCTTATATTTTTCCTCCCTCCTTTTCACTCTCTTTTTCCCTCACCACTATGCCATTGCTTCTTCCCCTGTTACTCTTTTTACTCCTCCTCCTTCTCCTCCTCCTCCTCCTTGTTATCCTACTACTACAACTACTACTACGTACTTCTACTCTTTTCGTCTCCTACTCTTCCTCCTTCCATTACTATACTACTACTACTACTACTACTACTACTACTACTACTACTACTACTATAACTATAATTCATTTTTTATATAAAATTTTACTATAATCTGGAATATTTTCTTTCCCTTTTAGTCAATGAAATGGAGTTGAGAGCTGTATGCAACCAATACATTTTTCCCTTACAATTCTATGAACTT
>NC_087185.1:7407500-7415000 GCF_035594125.1 Scylla paramamosain
CTTTACGTGGAGACTGGAGAGTGCTGACGAAGCTGGCTCTTACTTCTCACTACCACCCACAGCAGAGAGAAATAACTACTAACATTCTACGGCCTTCACTCAGCAGCAGGAATACAGAAGCAAGGAGAAGAAACAATAACTCTGCTCCTACCACCAGGAATAGTGTATCAAAGAGAACGACCTTACTTGTACGACCTCCACAAAAACAACAGCAATACGAGAGAGAGAGAGAGAGAGAGAGAGAGAGAGAGAGAGAGAGAGAGAGAGAGAGAGAGAGAGAGAGAGAGAGAGAGAGAGAGAGAGAGAGAAAGGGAGAACGACAACTCTGGTATTACGACACCGATAAACAGAAATACGGTAGCGAAGATAAAAAGAAAATACTATACAGCACTACCTCTGTGTCCCGCATCATCCCAGCCAGCAGCAGCGGGAGTAGTGTAAGGAGGTATATAAGTAAACCAAAGCCAGACATCAGTTCCCGGAGGCAGGTTCTGGCAGGCTGTGAGCGGATAGAGGGAGCCTGGAGATAGAGATGATATGATCCGCAGCATCTTTCATACGTCCCTTTTTTCCACCCCCAGATGACCGATGCGTGGAGGGGGAAGGGAATCAAAGGAAAAGTTTCGATCATCCGCTACTGCTTTGTTTGGTCTGAAAGCCTCGAAACGGTAAGCTCTCTTCATTCCTTAATACAAAGCCAGTCTGTTAGTGTCTCCCTGCCTGCTTTGTCTTTTTATCAGTCAGGTTTCCTCAGATAACATTGTATACTATCTCAACTACACTAAAGGATCTCTCTCTCTCTCTCTCTCTCTCTCTCTCTCTCTCTCTCTCTCTCTCTCTCTCTCTCTCTCTCTCTCTCTCTCTCTCTCTCTCTCTCTCTCTCTCTCTCTCTCATTTGTATATCCACCGAAGTACCATCAATCTCTTTTTTGCCTCCAGACATCGCTCAAAAGCTGTCCTTCAGGATGCAAAAACCGTCAGCAGCTGAGCGCATGGTGGAGTTGGTGCGGTGGGCGAGGCGGAGGCTGCTGCTTCCCGCCACTCTGGGCACGAGGGAGCTGGTGTTCAAGGTGGACACGGGTGCCAGCTGTTCCCTTGTGCCTTGGGATGATGTACAGAAAGGAGGCCTTGAAGATTTAGTGGACTTGCAGCCGGCGAAAGTCGGAGGATTGCAGGTTTGTGGGATCCTGCGCGCTCCTCTCATGTGCAAGAGGAGCATCGCACTGTGGGGCCTCATCTATGTGTCCGGGGAGTGCAAGGAGCCTCTGCTGGGTCTGGATGTGCTCTTTAACCACCGCTGCAGCCTCGTGCCCAGCAGGAGTCTCCCCCACCTGGTGGTGCGAGAGATGGCATGTCGCGTCCCTCGCAGCGTGCCGCTCACCAGGCACCCTGTCACCCTGAACGGCCACCCTGCTGACGCTCTCTTGGACACGGGCGCCTCCCACTCCCTCATCCCCCTGGACTTGGTACACGCCCTCGGCCTCACGGTGGTGCAGCGGCAGCGGGCAGTGACCCTCTTCTTCACTGACGGGAGTGAAGACAGCACAGAATACGTCCCTCATGTCTGTATATGTCTGGGGCCCCAGGAGGCGCTAGAGGGGGAGAGGGGAGGGTGGGAGGTGCGAGGACGTGAGCTGGACGTGTACGGACGCCACGGGGATCTTATTCTCGGGATGAACGTCCTCAGGAAATTCCGTATGGCGTTCCACGAGGACTACAGGATGGAGATGTCGCCCCTCCACTGAGCGGCCCGGCCCTACCCCCTGCCCACGCACACTCTATGCGCATACGTGTGCACGCCGCTTGCCTGTTAACGAAGCGACACGTCACAAAGTGCACTGGGGACTCAACACGCCGTCATTACGTTTTCTTTTACTTACGTACACGTATAACGGGATATACTTTATGTAAGGAACATGAAAATAATGCATAACGATGTACAAACAAAGGCACCGACCACACGTACGTAATACACGCGTGTGGTGGTGTATGATGTACGAATAAAATACACGAGAACTGTACATACGTTTCATTTATCCTAACACACACACACACACATACACACACACACACACACATTAGCATTACTCCCACCTGTTATTATCAAACATACGTGACAACCTTTTATTTGCTTTCCCCTATCATCCCCCTACAAAACAACAATTACAATAACAACAACAAACAACAACAAAAACACCACTAGCACCACGCCTTCAGCACACCACCACCATATTAAAACACAGCCCTCCTGCCACCTGTACCTGACGATACCTTGGAGAGCGAATAAGGGAATGAACCGCGGCGTCAGTCCTTCAATCAGCCGCTTCCTGCCCTGCTTATAACAAGGATGCATCACAGGGGCTGACGGAGGAGACTCAGCACGCGACCTGTCAGCCCCGCGGCCCCATCACCTCCTCATTACTAACCATTACCTCGGTATCAGCGGAGTTACTCTGACGCCGCCGCTGCAAAGTGTCCAAGATTACAGAGCAAGACAATGGCAGTGTGAGTTAGGAGACGATGAGACGAGGGAGAGAAAGTGAGAGAGACAGGGAGAAGAGAGAAAAATAGTGTGGGAAATATCGTATGATCAACCATATATAAAATGGACTTGGTTGGCTTGGTTAGGTTTGATTAGGTCTGGTTAGGAGAGAAGAAAGAGGGAGTTATCACAGTAATTTCAGTAGGTCGGGTTAGCTTATGCCAGATTGTCATGTTTGGTTACGTTGCTTATCTATCTGTCTATCTATGTATAGGTAATCTAACCTAACTCACATCATGTTCAGCTAATGTGGCTTATTTTCGTGGGGCGAACAACATATAAAATATATAAATAAATAGATAAATAAATACAAAATGAAAAAAATAAAAAAATAAAAGAACAAAACTACAAAAAAAAAAAAAACTAACTAATGTATGAAATCAAATAAAAAGTCAAAATATAAGAGGAAACGAAAAAAGTCAAAACGAAGCAAGTCAGTCTCAGTGCAGCTCCAATTCTAGGGACGGTTTCCGCGAAGACCAGTGACTCGCGTTTCAGTCACGGATTAAAAACTATTTTCTGATTTCCGGAAAGTCGGGGGACGTTGGAGAGGAAATACCGCGAACCAGGAAGTATAAATAGAAACATTCCATTAACGCCTCTTGTCGCGAACGTGCATGAATCTGCATTAGAGATAATTGCGTCCAGACTAACGAGGGAGGAGCAGAAGGCACAGCGGGACTGACTCACACCAGGACAGAGGCACACCAGGGAAGGCTCATGTTACAAGGAAAACCACATCAAACAGACAAAATTCCACCTAGCGAGTGATACCAGTGAGTAAGTGATCAGGGAACTTTTCTTTTACTATCCCAAAACTTATTTGCATTATGATAATCACAACAAAGTATAATATTTTGCATGTAATTTAATGCATATATTTTCTTATTACCTCATTGCCTCATTCTATTTATATGAATGAGAAATGTGACAAAACAGAAGTTTCATACAACTGTGCGCATATTTTTAGAGTACATTACCCTTATTGCCTCATTTGGAATAATAAGTTCAATTCCCTGATTCCTGCATTAACGAGTTACACCTGAAGATCTTGCCAGTAAGAGCACACGTAAATTGAGCATCTTTACCATCCCAAGACCTATTGGTATATATGAGAATCACGACAAAGTATAACAATTTCCATAAAATTTCATACATATATTTTTCACATCCCTCATTGTTTCATTTTATCTGTATGAATGAGAAAAATGGCAAAGTACAGTTTCATACAATTTCATGCATATACTTTAGTTTTCCTCATTGCCTCATTTGTGGTAATATGTTTCGCTTCCCCAACCCGTGCACCAGAAACAGGCACACCAGCAGGATCATACCATTAAGGTCACATGTAAACAAAGCCTCACACTCACCAGCCATCAAAGCAAGAAAACAAGGAACTGTGATCCTTTGCCTTCCCATCAGCACCTCACCCCAGGCAACACTCACCTGGAAAATAAAAAAGATACACATAAAATAAGAAAAAAAAAAAAAAAAACTAATATGAGTGGATACAATATACACAACAGGTAATACATACAAAATACCATGAATAAATACAATACGACAGATTAACATATTCAATCCATTAATGAGATTACACAATGTGACTGACTACCTTCTGTTTTGTTTGATGAAGAGGAGATGCAAGGAAAATGACAGAGAAATGAGGTTTGTTAATAATCTCTAAATAAAAAAACAAAAGAAAATCCTTGAGTAATAATATTATTCTCTCTCTCTCTCTCTCTCTCTCTCTCTCTCTCTCTCTCTCTCTCTCTCTCTCTCTCTCTCTCTCTCTCTCTCATGGTACACTACAGATCTCGCTGCCTTTCTACACTGCACCGTCACATCGCCTTCTTGCGCCGCCACATCACCTCCACATCTCAGCCACACTTCATTCATCTCCGCCACATCTGCATCCACACTTGCTGTCACTCCACATCTTCTCAGGCTATTGTATCCACGCAAACATATTAATCATAGTCAGCAGCCTCACACACACACACACACACACACACACACACACACACACACACACATACAGGTAAGTCACACACAAGGTCATAATTACAGGTCACTGAACTCTTGCCCTCCTTCATCCTTTAATAATCCACTTTGGCCTAAAATAAATATATGTATAAACACACCTACACACACACACACACACACACACACACACACACACACACACAGAAATGGGTCACACCGGACAAGAAAATAAGATGAAACATGACCTTAAATGAGAACTAAATATAACATGAGTAATTAAGAGCTCATGGTAGACTGCTTCACCTGGTGGACCCAAATAGGTTACCTGTGTTATTTCATAGATGGCGCTGTTAATTAAGAGACATACTATTTCGTTTCTCTGAACTAATGAAATTTTTTTTATTTATTTAGTTATTTCGTTTACGTGTCAAGAGGGATAAGAAGGGGCATAAAAGAGGAAAAGAATAAAAATTCAATTTGCTGCTCGTAAAAAGTTGATAATTGGAAAATCCCACCCAAAAGTTGACTAATTTAGTTTGGGAAGTGTCTTGATACTCTCTTCAGTCATACGAACATGCAGAGGAAAAGCAAAAGCAAAAACGAGCAGAAAGTTCTGGAGTTTATTCTTCCTTGCTTCCTACGTTTTTAGTCACATGATCATTCTCTTCCAGAAAATAAGTAACCCTCACTCAGTTCTCGGTATAAATGGTTTTCCAGATAATTTGCAACATATTTTTTCGTTCTATTTTTCTTCTCTCAATCACAACTATGAGCGTGTTATGAGTAATTAGGAAGTGAGGACTCTCGCAGACAGGTAATTTGTTAAGTGCCATTGTTAGTATGACAGGACCAGTTTTAAGTTCATATATATATTTTAGTGATTCAGATTTTTTTTGCAAAGTTTCCTTGATTTATTAGTTTTTGTTTTGGTATCCTGGTTAAGTGAGGAGGTAATTGATTGGCCTCCCAAACAGGTAACATTCTAAAGCCAGTACTGCATGAACGCTTTTTACTTCATTATTGATGTTTATTCAGAATTTTCAGCGCGTTTTCCTTCTTTATAATGACTTTTTTTTTTTAATTAAAGCAAGACGACTGTCGGTTAACTTCATCTCGATGTGAAGAGACACTACGCACTTTAGTTTACCTTTGGTATTGTTTTTTTTTTCTTTTGTTCTCATCTCAATGCGAGGAGGTGATGCCAGGAGTGCCCGAGGCGAAGCGTCATGTTGGGCAAGATCAGACCCCACCACGGCAGGATGTCATATGTCTGCGTCAGGAGCAGACATCAATTTATGGTCTGAAATTGCAAGAAACAATACCTATTCTCTGGAGGTAGGCAGCTGAGCCCGACCATCCATCACACGCTCTCTGGTGTTGTAAGAATCGGCCTTATGCTCATATTTGCCTTGGAAACTGACACTACACCTGCTGGGTCCGTATAAGAATCAGGATTGTATAGCAGTGTTCAGGAATCGAGTAACTTGCCTTCAAATCCAGTGTTTTATGTCTTCCTTCGGTCTTGAAACCCCCGATTTGCTGCCTATCTCCTTACAAAACCCGGAGAAACATTCCTTGCAGATTACAGGACTCAAGACTACGGGAAAACACTAAAGACAATGGTAGAGAGTGTGGTATGTTATCTTCTGACCAAGACAGCAGATACACACTTATTCACCCTCTGGCTCTATGTTTTAACGATCCTAAAACCTACTGAAATATTAATAGCTGGGATGTCGTGGCATTGTACAGAGTTTGATAGTTTTGAAGGTTTTTACGTGTACCGCTGCAGGAGGGAGGCTTTGGTTTGCTGCTGCATCACTAGTGAGGTTAGTGCAGCCCCTCGAGGCGAGACCACATGTCATCTGCTCGTACCTTTGTCACCTGAATACTGATTGATGGCTCTCTCTCTCTCTCTCTCTCTCTCTCTCTCTCTCTCTCTCTCTCTCTCTCTCTCTCTCTCTCTCTCTCTCTCTCAGCCACAGTATTGGGTAACGCATCCTTTATATTGTTTCATAACCTACACGTTCTTAAAGCTGAGACTGTGCGTGGCTTTTATTTCTTTATTGTGAGGAAGGTATTCACTTTGAGATAATAGAAAACACACACACACACACACACACACACACACACACACACACTCTCTCTCTCTCTCTCTCTCTCTCTCTCTCTCTCTCTCTCTCTCTCTCTCTCTCTCTCTCTCTCTCTCTCTCTCTCTCTATCAATCCGTCGCTTTTTTCTCCTCCACATTCTGATATAAGTGCCCCTGTTATCGACACTCATCTGCCGCCCCGCGCGACCAACACTCCTATCTGTCCACGCTCCAGTACCCAGGCAGGAATTAACATGGCGAGAAGTAGTATTTACATTCACTACATCTTAATGCTCCCTCAACTTAAATATTCTTAAACGATACGTGCAGGAGAGAAAAACGTACGTATGTGTGTATATTTGTATGAAAATCAGATCGCATGAGTGAGGTTGTGCTTGTACTTGTATTTATGCTCTCATCACGGGGCCTTTATGGACGGATGGATGATAAAAGTTTATATTAACTTTCTTAAACGAGGACAAGGACAGATGTTCAAGGAAAATTTCCAGAAATCATGACAACTTGTATTACTCATAAACTGGGTAACATACTTGAAGCATGCAGCATCTTTACTTATTTATTTATTTATTTATTTTTAACGTCGGAGGACTTTGAGCGAAGTGCAACAAGAAATGAAAAAATAAATATGCTCACTGATGGTGTCAGTCCCTGAATGAGACAAGAAATATTACTATTCATAATTTTCAGTCATATTCGAATACTGCTTGTGTGTGATTTTCTTTTCCCTATAACGTTAATTTATACCTGAAATAGAGTTGTCCTTGATATATAAACCTTGCCTTACAGAAGTTCAAATTTCTATACTGGTCTATACTGGTATGTAATTCTACTGCCCTGCTATCACCCTAACCACCTGTCT
>NC_087185.1:7427500-7435000 GCF_035594125.1 Scylla paramamosain
TCACGCACACACACACACACGCAACACACGCATCCCAAAGAGGCGCAAGGAAGAATAAATAATGAATGCACAGTAAACAGGCAAGAGTATAAATAGCTATACACCTAATAATTTAACGTTTAAGAAGCTAGCACGTACTGATTATCCATGCAGATGTAATAAATATATTGAGAAAGTAAACAATTCCATTCAAGGCGAGACACAGTGGCCGCACACAGGCAGATAAGCGGACACGACAACCTGAAGCCAGCACGACCATCACTCACTAACACAGCCGCGAAGAATGAGGAGTTTTATGCTTTCTCATAAACTTTAACCCCTTCACTGTTATGATCGCCATTTCTTACTGTTTGCATGGGCACAGAAAAAGAGTGAATTGGAAATGAGTTTTTTGTCTGTTTTACGGTAAAGAAACATGTAGGAGAGTGAACTATGCAATAAGTATCTAAAATATTGAAAGTTCTAAGTAATTACATGAGAAATGCCTGATAGTGAAAGATATAAGATTATAAATGCATAATGGAGGCGAAATTTTAACAACTTAGAAATAAGAAGAGAATTGCAAAAATCTAATAGTTTTATGTATGTTTTAGAAACTTTACAGTTTAAGGTTACGCAGTCAGAAACCTTTACCTTTACTAGACACACAGATAAACAATTATTAACTTCTAAGAAGTGATAAAACAATATTAAAATATAAATATTGTCTTATTGTTCTTTTACACAAAATTTGGATATATTTATGGTTACTTTGAGTCAGAAACTTTTACATTTACTAAACACAAGTAAGTGTTCGTTAAACACACACCCACACACACACACACACAAAAAAAGAATTGATAGTTTTATTCTTTTTGCACAGAGTTTAAAGTTATTTAAGGTACCAAGGAGGAGTCAGAAGCCTTTACCTTCACTAATCACACAGGTAAACCTTCCTTAAGCACCACCTGTCCACAGTAACACCTAGC
The DNA here is from genome assembly GCF_035594125.1 of Scylla paramamosain. Taxonomy (NCBI): domain Eukaryota; kingdom Metazoa; phylum Arthropoda; class Malacostraca; order Decapoda; family Portunidae; genus Scylla; species Scylla paramamosain. Next base: position 7,428,469 of record NC_087185.1, read on the forward strand.
TCCGAGTAGTAATTAATTTTAAAAACATTCACCTTTTACTATTTTATGCTTATAGATTTTTCTTTATTTTTCTTTCACACGAGTTATTAGTTTATCTTGTGTTTGATTTGCCCTGAGTAAGCAATACATCAAGGTACACTCCGTTATTAGTCCACCTGAGCGATTAATGATTTCCACGGCTAACTCAGAAAGCAATTACTCCTTTGATATTCACTGCAGGCCAATTTAGGTCTTATTCACTCCTCTTCACAACACTTGGGGAAACAACAGCGAAATAATGCCTATGGATATGAGGAAATATTCATATGAGTGTGAGTTAATATAGATTTTCAGTATTTCTTTAATCAACAGCTAATCATTACGTGGAACTTTTTTTTCTCTCTCTCTCTCATGAAGTTTTCTTAAGGTAACCTACAATGTAATTTAATATGTATTTCCATTGAGTAATCCATTTTTCTTTAATCACATTAAGTATTATATGATACTTGACGCATTTCTCATTATTTTATTAATTCTAGTATTTTAAATGGTTAAGTGATAATTTGATTTGCCATGCGTTTTTTCATCATATCTCTCATTTGTTTTTGACAATATTTATAGGTTAATTGACATATTTCTCTTAGTATTCTCCGCCTTGTAAATTTCGATAGGCCTAAAAGATAATGATTTAATATGCATTTTTTCATTACACATTCTCTTTAATCAATATCTAATTATCATCCCTCTTGGTTCTTTCTGACAATTACCCTCTCCTTCCCTTCCCCTCAGTACGGGTGTTTATCTTGCTCTTTTATCCCAGCATCTACTGGCCGTGTTTGCCCTTCCCTCTCCCCTCCACTTCATTACTGCTCCCTTCACACTGCCTTAGTCTTGCAGCGCGCCATACCGTACCAAGCGCCGCGCAAAGCTTCACGACACTTACGGATCCCAATGAAGAGCAAAATAAAGAGATGAAGCACGAAAGTAGAGTAACTGAACCTGTAGTAACATTATAACTTTGACTTGGTACTCCCCTTAGACTTAATGAATGAGTCTAAGGGAATGACTACAGAAAGGAGGTCAAGGTATATAGTGGATCTAAACAACCTTTATTTTAGTCTTATAGATATGACTTACTTTTTTTTTTTTTTTAGCGTTACGGCGCCATTTTGTTCTTAATTGCTTGATTAAGTAGACTGAATAGTAATGAACAGATGGGATTTGACTTACAGCTGAGAAAACACACACACACACACACACACACACACACACACCATTATCACAGCTTGATTTTTAATCTTTACAACAACATTTTCCCTCACATTATAATGGTGAATGAATCCATTACCGGAATCAAGTAATATTAATTAAGGAATAACTGACGCACTGACACATACTTAACGTTATGTTTTGTTTATGCGTCAGTAATTTACATGACAATGCAATACTCAAAATATTTCTAAGATAAACAAACGTTCATTGAATAGCAGCTACAGTTTATTATTGTTATTATTATTATTATTATTATTATTATTATTATTATTATTATTATTATTATTATTATTATTATTATCATTATTATTGATATCAATATTATTATTATTATTATTTTATTATTATTATTATTAGTGAGGTCAATGTTATCATTGCTGTTATCATGGCGGTTTTTATTACTGATATTGCCAGAGTTATGCATTCACTAATTCTCTTTATTACTCAAGTTTTTTTTTTTTTTACAAAACAACATAGTAATACAAGAGATAATGTCCGTTCAATTATCAACTCTCAACGCAGTGACATTTTCTTCAATAATTAATTTACTGTTGCTACCGAGGAGGAGGAGAAGAAGCACAACTTCAGACGTCTGGTTTTCTTTAATATATTTCAGAAAACGCCACTATTACACTGTTTCCCATACTTTCAGAATATATTTCAGGAAACAAGTGTAATACCTGGTATTCGATGCTTCGCTGCCGGGGACTGAACCAGCTGGCGCGCCGCGTGGACCAGAGTGAGCTGGCAACTTGAGCGCGAGGGAGCTTCATTCTTATCACGTTTTCTGTATCAACGTTAAGTGTGCACGTGTATTACTTTGAGTTTCCGGGGCGCTGGTGTGCCCTGGTGGCTTTTACTTTGCACTAATTCCCCTCCTTGATAAAAGAATAATGACCATAATAATTCAAAGTTGAACATTTTATTGGTTGATTTAATATAGAAACTATCCTTATTAACTTGAGGAAATGCATTTATTCCTTGACTTAATGAGAAAAACGCATTATCTTGAGAGAAGCACTTGTCCCTTGCCTTAATAGGACAGCTTAGTGGTATTAGCTGCCAGGCAATTAATTATTGGATCCTTGATTTGAATGAAGAATTAATCGCATTAGCTTAAGGAAAAGTACTTACTGCTTGACTTTATAGGAAAGTGAGCCAACTAAAATCCATCAAACAACTTATTCCCTGCAATGAATAAAACAACAACTCGCAATATCTTTAGTGCAAGCATTTATATTCTGCCTAATGGAAGAAGTACACATCGTCGTAATGACGTCTATCATTATAAAGTTTACTTAGGACGAAAAAACACACAATCAGCCAGTTTTTTGTTACTCCTCACTGCTTTAATGAACAAAACGCCGACTTCTCCATCTTTCCTCGCCCGGAGCTCACTAGTATTGTGTCGGGGGTCACTATCACTACTTATGTAAAGTGTGGCGAGGCGACGAGGGGATAAAAAAGTGGAGAGTCCCCTTGATGAGTAACACAGCAGAACGATGACGCGCCACGATTAAGCGGCGCGGCGACAAAGCGACACTCGTGGTCCGTGTCCGAGCCGCCCGGGTATCATTAGCGACACAGACACAGGCGGATGGAGATGTGGAGATGGTGAAGATCCCAGACACACCGCTACTAACACGCCGACACCTCCCTCTTCACGCCACCCCGCGCCACTTGAAACACTTAATGCATGTAAGTAGTAAAGGCAAACATATCCTTATATAGAAAACACACCGTCGTAACTTTATTCTTATCCTTAAACACTTAATCTCATGCCTTAAAACATCATCAATTCCATATCTACACATCAAATACTCACAAGACAGACTTTTCCCATTAGAACGTAAATCTGATTCCCTCCTTAAGCAGAAAATACGCAACGGAGCTTTAACTTTTGCCAGAACACGTGAAGTTCGTTTGCATCCTTCTACGCTTTTCCTCGTCACCCTTCCTTCAGGGTGCAGAAGGCAGTCATTCCCACGCCATGACGGATGATGACCTTCCCAGCGGCGCACTGCCACTCAGCAACGCGAGGAGGTCAGGGTGGAGGAGGACAGAGGGGAGGGGTGGCTGAGGGTGGATAAGGGGAGGCGGGGAGGGGTGGGAGAGAAGGGCAGTGACCCGTGGTGAGCTGAGGGTCCTAGCCACGCCCCTCCTACTACCGCTAGTCTCGCGTGACGGGGATCATTCTGAGGGTGCTGCTGCAGTTCAAACGCTCCCTCATTGGTAGACGAGTGAGGGGAGGGCAGCACGCTCTTTCCCCTCACAGGCTGCATGCTGGCTTTCCTCTTAAGGTTAAGTGAATGCTGGTGAATGCTCCATCTCTTTCCATGTATAGGTCAGTGCATGCTCTTTCCCTTAAAGGTTGCACATGACAGCGTTGTGGTGCATAATACGATTAGTCAGTCAATCAGTCATTCAGTCAGCTAATCGGTTAGTCAGCCAGTCAATCAATCTCTCCCTCCTAAATGCAACCAATCAATCTCTTTTCCATCCAAGGAGTGTGTGCTATCTCTCCTTCCCCTCACAGGACACTGCATGCTATTCTCCCCTCATAAAAAAAACACACAACCTCTCTTCCCCTCAGAGGACACTAAATGCTTTTCTCCCTCACAAAAATCATGGAACCTGTCTTCCCCTCACACGATACGGCATGGTATATTTCCCCTCAGTATTAGCGTAGTGCGTGGAACCTCTTTCCCCTCTCAAGATATTCCACGCTCTCTTTTTCCCCTCGTAGACAAGTGTATGCTACCTAACGTTCCTCTCTTGATAACATACTCTCCTTTCCCCCTCATAAAGAAATGCATGGGTGGCTTATCCTGATGGAAGGCTACATGCTCTTTTCCCCTCGGTGGTACATAAAGGGAACGCTCCGAGCTTTTTTTTTTTTTTGGTTTTTCCCCTCAAATAAAACTATGTACATGCTCTCTCTTATGCTCTAAATATACGGTTATCTCTTTTCCTCTTTTTTTTTTTGTGAATGAGGGGAACACTGCAAACACACAGACACACACACACACACACTCTCTCTCTCTCTTTCTCTCTCTCTCTCTCTCTCTCTCTCTCTCTCTCTCTCTCTCTCTCTCTCTCTCTCTCTCTCTCTCTGACAAGATTTCCTTCGCTCTACTGCCATTTTTTCCCATCCCTTCTCTTTCACAACATTTACAAAGGGGAACAAGTCAGAAGCGTTGAGTTTACACCTGTCAACGATATATCAACAGAGAGCTGCATAAGCAACATTACTTACACTGAACACAATAATAGAATACTAGTAATACAATAATAATGAAAGTTAAATAACGGGCGTGTCTACAATGACATTATCCTACATGAGTTCTGATAAATATAACCTTACTTTGGGGGGGTGGGGGGCGACGCATTAATTAGTATTCATTAATCAGTCCATTAATTAATCCGCTTTCATCCCTTGACCATTTATTGAGGGAGAAAAAGAGGAAACCTAATTTTTATGGAGGTTAATGAGAACAACATATGAGGTTTACGAGTCACGTTTGCTTTTGGTATAAGAAAGTTAATGAAAGATAGTGTGAAAGTTAATGGAAGTAAATGAAAGATAGCGATCATTAAGTCCACCACTGAATTATGTAGACTTGCAATAATATGTGCGTAAGAAATTCTTATTTTTCGTTAGATTTCAACTTAAATTATGAGGATTCATATTCGCGTAAGTAATTGATACACAGTCCATATGTAAGTGATACTGATGTGTTAAACCAAAGCACAGATTGAATATGGATTTACAACAATGGAAAGCTGATCATTAATACATCTCACTCGTTCCACTGTGAACTTATCTGTGACGTGTGTGTGTGTGTGTGTGTGTGTGTGTGTGTGTGTGTGTGTGTGTGTGTGTGTGTGTGTGTGTGTGTGTGTGTGTGTGTGTGTGTGTGAGGTCAAAGTGTCTGTGACGTCAACCACTTACTGAGAAAACTAAAGATGAAGACCAGAAAAAGACAAAAGAAAAAAAAATATCACGGTTAGTCAGTCATTGAGTCATTGGTCAAGTTGAAAGTCAGTCACTCGGTCAATGAGTCATCCGGACACACACACACACACACACACACACACACACACACACACACACACACACACACACACACACACACACACACACACACTGATCAGATATGGATTTATTCAACCCCCTCTATCGGTATTTTCTGCAGCCGCCCGTTTCGCGCAGCCCACCACACACGCATCCAATGAAACCTTTTATTCGCTTCTCTCACCCACACCTTTGATCTTTTACACGCAGAAGGAGGGGGAGAAGAAGTCGAAAAATCTGTGGAAGGAAACCGAGGGAGGATGACGATATAAAGGAACAGGAAATGGAGGAATAAGAGAATAATTGATAGTTGAAGTAGTAATAGTGGAGGAGGAGGAGGAAAATGTTATGAAAGAGAAGGAAATGAGAGGAGGGTGGAGAGGAAGAGGATACGTGAATATGCATGAGAAGAATGAAGAGGAAGTAGAGAAATAGCAAGACAAGGAGGAGGACGAGTCGGAGGAGTCTAATTAACAAGGTAGCTCTACATATGTTAAAACACTTTCCTCATTATTAATCACTCAAATGCAACGAAACATTCAGCAGCATTTCCCCTTTATCATTCTACAGCACAAGAACACAAGAACATATCCGTAGGAGGCACTGAAAGAGAGGAAAGAAGCTCCCACTTATCCACTTATCCACTACCCACTCCACCCACCTACACAGTCTTCCCCTTTCAACACTATACAGCACAACACAAAACACATACCCGAAGGAGGCACTGAAGATGAAAGGAACTCCCAGTGACTCCACCCAACCCCCCACCCACAGACACAACAAGGCAGGCAATCCATAAGGGCGGAAATGGTTCGTCTCCTCTCTGCAGTTCGCGATCCCGTTCAAAGTTACGAGTTCCCGATTCCAGACAGGCAGTTTGAGGGTAACGAGAAGGAAAATACACGTGGAGGAGGAAACAGCGCCGCCTCGCACCCTGTTTGGTAACCTCTGCTTTAAATCTGCATTACACCTTCTTATTCCTTTCCTTTGTGCTTATGTGGACCATTACGGGAGCTGAGCGAGACATGAGACGTAACGAAGCGATGAATAATGAAGTTTCCCACCGTAAAATATGTTTTTTTTTCTTTCCTTACTTCCTTCTTTATTTTCTGCGGTTTCTTTAATCTCTCTCTCTCTCTCTCTCTCTCTCTCTCTCTCTCTCTCTCTCTCTCTCTCTCTCTCTCTCTCTCTCTCTCTCTCTCAATG
>NC_087185.1:7442500-7460000 GCF_035594125.1 Scylla paramamosain
CATCCATCACAGTAATGGCGAAGGTATCCATTACTTCCACTATTTTTACCTCCTTACCTGTCTCCGCTCTTTCTTCTTACATGTGAAAATAATTAGAGACAACGGTAACAATTCAGAAAACGGCGAAAGAGGTCATGTAATTTAAAGCGCAGCAGTTACGATTCTCCTTAACCATGCGAGTAATTGCGTCCCTTTTTATACATACGTCTGTCTTGCGAAAATTAAAGACAAGACCGAATTTCTCAAACTCCTGGAAAGAATGGTCGTTTCTAATTAACTAGAAGAATGACAGGTAATGAGGAAAGAGTAAAAGTTCGGTCAGTTAAGAAGCAACAAGAAAAAATAAATGAGCTAAGGAAAGAAAGACAAGGACGAAGAGAGGGCGAAAAGAAAGTATGAAACAAAAAAGATAAGAGCAACTGGAGAAAGAAAAAAAAAAGGAAAGAGAAAACAAGCAAAAGAGAATTGGAAACCAAATGAGGATTAATGAAACGCAAAACACATTAAACAAATCTGAATATTTTTTTACCTTGGAACTTTGTGTGCACGGTCATAAATTGTTGCTTTGAGAGAGAGAGAGAGAGAGAGAGAGAGAGAGAGAGAGAGAGAGAGAGAGAGAGAGAGAGAGAGAGAGAGAGAGAGAGAGAGAGAGAGAGAGAGAGAGACGTATTCAACATACATTCGTCATAAATATTGGAAACAGTCACAGCATCGAAATGAGTAATGGCTGAAGTTGAGCTTCGCTAGTCACCTGCACAGCTCTCTCTCTCTCTCTCTCTCTCTCTCTCTCTCTCTCTCTCTCTCTCTCTCTCTCTCTCTCTCTCTTTCGCTGAACGTGAATCCCAAAAACAATGTAAATCATGTTAACTTAGTGGATATTTAGAACGAATCTTAAATAAGCAGAAAATGTAATACGGCTATTTATCAGAGTGTCAAAAGTTAATGGTCATGATTTAAGAGGGCGAAGTCAGTCTCTCTCTCTCTCTCTCTCTCTCTCTCTCTCTCTCTCTCTCTCTCTCTCTCTCTCTCTCTCTCTCTCTCTCTCTCTCTCAGTCAGTCAGTCAGCATTAGTCTTCCTACATTTACACAACATACATAAGCCCTTCTCCCCGCCCCTCCCCACCTGTCTCAAATCTTCATGTTTACGCACATTAACCTGTCACTTTTCTGCCGGCACTTACAGGCGTCTCCTCTCCTCCCTCCCTCATGCCTTCCTCACCCAAAACAAGCTACACTTATATATATATTTATTTTTCTCCCATTCACTCTCCGGGTTATGTTGTGCATGATAATTCTTAATGTTCAATGAAAACAAGGAGCTAAATGCGAAGTCTTAATTTTCGGTAATAGAAAATTATTTAAAGGAAGTGGATGGTGATTATTTTTTTCAATCTGATGTGTGTGAGAGAGAGAGAGAGAGAGAGAGAGAGAGAGAGAGAGAGAGAGAGAGAGAGAGAGAGAGAGAGAGAGAGAGAGAGAGAGAGAGAGAGAGAGAGAGAAAGTAATAAACAAGTGCATGCATAATCAGATAAAGGAACAAAGGCAAAAGGCTGATTTACCAAATTTACGATACAATGAACTCATTAGTCATTTCACCAGGAATGAAGCAAATTGTCGCTCACCTGGAAACAAAAGAATAACACCAACATTATCCCCACATCTAAATAACCTTCAGTAAATTTCCTTCACGAACATGCCATCCACAAGATTTACCCACAAAAAAAAATTAACCAAAAAAAAAAATATATATAAAAAAAAATAAAATAAATAAATAAATAAACAAATTTAGTTGGTGAATTTAATACAGAAGCAAATTTTTTTTTCACGGAGGTATCTTAGTGGAATCTGAATAGAACTCTACATGATACTGTAATTATATCAAACACAGTATTGATATATTTAAAAGAACAACATTCAGGATTCTCAACAGCATATCTCAATAATTAAATTCTTCCATACCTGACTGGCAATGCCTGGGAGCCTTCATTAACCTGTCTTTTGTACCGTAGGAATGCAGATGCACTCCCTGGAACCGTTTCAGGAATTCATCTACGTTACCATTGTATAACTGTGGAATGCCTTAACACCTGACCCGCGCACATCCTGACAGCCCTTCACACCTGCCTTGGACTCACCTGGAATCTCAACCACGTCTCATTATCTACCTACATCTCGATTTAATCATTAACTTTTTTCTCTCTTAATGCTGTGTCATCTTTCCTGCTTCACTGGAATTTTGAAGTTTTTGTATTGAATTTATGATATGATTAAGAAAGCTTTGTATTTTACTCTTCAAATATTGTAATGTGTGTGTGTGTATATATATATATATATATATATATATATATATATATATATATATATATATATATATATATATATATATATATATATATATATATATATATATATATATTTATTTATTTATTTTATTTTATTTTTTTCTTGATCTGGAGGTTTCCATTCTACTTCGTTTATGTAATTTCGTTATTGCTTCAAATGAGCTTTGTTATTCTTCAATTTTCTTAGAATATTTATGTTATTTTTTCATGTTTTTTATCATATATATATATATATATATATATATATATATATATATATATATATATATATATATATATATATATATATATATATATATATATATATATATATATACACCATTTTCTCTATGCCTTTTCGTGCAATTTATCATGTATTTAAACCATTTTTTTTTCTATGTTTTTAGAGTATATCATCATGTATTTCAACCATTTCTTCGTTTTGTGCTGAATCTTCACCTCTTCCGCTAGATCTTTTATCAGAGTTCGTTCCCAAAATATCCGAGCCATTCGCGTCACTTTTGGTTGGTGATGTTTACGTTCCGGATTAAGGTGCACGTAATTGGCTCTCCTACCTGCCTCACCAAACCCCGCAGCCCTCCACAGGTACATACCCTCCGTGGGTAAACTTACAGGTACAGGTAACGGTAAACTAGAAGACGGATGTGTGTATCACGGACACAACCTTCCATTTATTTACACCAATCGCGAAAATCCTGTTTCAACTCTATATGATTTCAACCTTTATCCATTCACGTCAGGATTTGTTAGCCATATTGCCTCTTAGTGATGGATGGCTGCAATTCAGTTCAAGGTATTTCAATTTCCATTTCCCCGAACACACGAACATTCGCACACATGCAGGATTGAGGTCAAGTTTTAACTATTACATTATTCTAGCATTTTATTCGCCCTTGCTAACTCTCACTAACACTCACTGCCAGGACTGAATCGTAAATTCATCCATCAGCTGGTATTTTCTTTCTCTTTTTTTATCCAGCATATCAATCCACCTTGCTACCTGCCTCTCTCTCTCTCTCTCTCTCTCTCTCTCTCTCTCTCTCTCTCTCTCTCTCTCTCTCAGGGCACGACCCTCTCCCTTTCCTCAATGTCCTCGATGCCATCTCTCCCTTTCCTCTCCCTTTGGATTGTATCACTCTTCCCTCTCTCCCTCCGTGCCTCCTTCTCCCTCCCTCCCTCCCTCCCTCCCTCCATCTGCTAGACAAGATCCAACATTCCCTGCTTCTCTCTCTCTCTCTCTCTCTCTCTCTCTCTCTCTCTCTCTCTCTCTCTCTCTCTCTCTCTCTCTCTCTCTCTCTCTCTCCTGTTCTGGCCATATGGTTTCTATTTCTTTCGGTTTCCATGTATGTGTATATTTTTTCCTAACGTTTAATTAAAAGTCTCTCTCTCTCTCTCTCTCTCTCTCTCTCTCTCTCTCTCTCTCTCTCTCTCTCTCTCTCTCTCTCTCTCTCTCTCTGTGTGTGTGTGTGTGTGTGTGTGTGTGTGTGTGTGTGTGTGTGTGTGTCAAATGAACTTCACAGACCTAAAAATGAGACCATTTAGGTACATGTTGCTTCATGAACACACACACACACACACACACACACACACACACACAGCCATACTATAAATATTCATACCAAGGCAAAGGTTATGAGCGCCTGGCCTCTGTCTCTTCCTTCGTCAGTAGTACCGCCTCTCCCTCTACCCCTCCCCCTTCCAACAGCCCCTTCTCTCCCCTCTATTCCCCTTCACTCTTCCTATTCATCCCTATCCCTCCCTCACCTCACCCTCCAATCTTTTTTGCTTCACTCGCTTTGCCTCCTCAATCTTGATCCGTATTTTCTTTTCTTTATCATTGTTTCCTCGTCCATCTTTCTCATATATATTTTTTTCTCCTACTTTCCCTGTCTTCCTAATTTTTTTTCTCTCCCCGCATCTCCTTTCTCTAGTATCGTCTTTTTTTTTTCTCTCTCACTTTCCTTCATCCAATTCCATGTTACTCTTTTATCACTTTTTTTCTCAATATTTTTCTTCCTCCTCCGTCTTCTTTCGATATCATGTTTTTTTTTTTTGCTCTTCTTCCTTTTCCTTCCCTTTTCTGCTCAATATTCTTACCATATCGCCTTATTTTTCTATCTGTTTCTTCCCTTCCTTCACCATTTTCGTCCCATATGCTTGTTTCGTTTTCTTTCTTCCCCTTTCCTCTCCCTTCCCTCAGATGCTACGAAACACGGAGCAGAAAAAAAGAAGAAAAAAAAAACACGGGAAATGTCTTTAAGCTTGTTGGGATGCGCATATCTTACTAATGGCAGCAGATTCTCGCGTCTTGACAAGCCCTTAGTCACCCTTCAAACAGTCTCGGTTCAGTTGTCTGTGCTGCATTTGGACACACTTGTGGTTTGTTTTTACAGATGGAAATGAGATTGTGAGATTCATTTTTTTTTTTTTTTTTCAGTGTTACTTCCTCGTACTTTGTTAATCTAATTTTAGTGAATGTTTTATGCAAGTAGACACATCAGTGGTTTGTTTATTAAGATGGGAATGAATGTATCAGATTTTTCTTCGTTTTTTTTTATTACTACTTATGTGTTTCTTAATCTGTTATTTTTAATGCATTTTAAGTATCAAGACACACTAGTGGTTCGCTTTTTAACATGGTAATGAGTTTATCGCATTTCTGGTCTCGATTTTTTTTTTTTTTCGTTCCTATTTATGCGTTTCTTAATCTATTTTTGGTAAAGCATTTTAAGCATATCAAAACACACCAGAGGCTGATTCTTAGAAATGTCAATGAGTTAGTAAGACTTTTTTCTTAAGCGTTCATGCTAATCTAATTTGGTAACAGTATAATCATATAGACACTCTGGTGAGATTTTTTTCCTTATTATGAAAGTGCCTGTTAACCTATATATTTTTGGTAGGGACCTTCAAGTTAATATATAGCAAGGTTAAGAAGAAAATTTTACGCTATAATGGCATATGTATCGTATAACACATTAGTTGGCAGCAGTCTCTCTTTCTCTCTCTCTCTCTCTCTCTCTCTCTCTCTCTCTCTCTCTCTCTCTCTCTCTCTCTCTCTCTCTCTCTCTCTGATCTTATTTATTATGAAAAGTGCCCGGGTCTGGTGCTCTCCGGCTTCCTGTGTTCACTGACACTGTCGAGGAAGAGAAATGTGTTATATATCATGATTTAGTAAAGTATTCCTTCCCGGGTAAATAGCTCTCTCTCTCTCTCTCTCTCTCTCTCTCTCTCTCTCTCTCTCTCTCTCTCTCTCTCTCTCTCTCTCTCTCTCTCTCTCTCTCTCTCTCTCTCTCTCTCTCTCTCTCTTTCAGTGTGTGTGTGTGTGTGTGTGTGTGTGTGTGTGTGTGTGTGTGAGAGAAGGTAATGAGACCTATGACGAAAAAAGATGCTTAAAATTCATAGCATAACTGCAGACGTAAGAGGCGCACACGTGTCTCTCTCTCTCTCTCTCTCTCTCTCTCTCTCTCTCTCTCTCTCTCTCTCTCTCTCTCTCTCTCTCTCTCTCTCTCTCTCTCCCTCTCAATTTCATACTATCAGTTCAAATTCGCTCAATAAACTCGGATGACCACTAACATTACTTAATTCGATGCACACACACACACACACACACACACACACACTGATGGCCACCCTTCTAGCCGCCCGTCGTGGCGTGAAACTAGGCGAACCCTTGAACACAGTGATTACGAGCAATGAGCGAGGTGAAAGTAAGAGGAAGAGAGGGAGAGTTAACGAGAGGGATATTACTCATAGGAGAAGCATTTCCTTTACAGACACCAGGAAAGATTAAAAAGGTCAGAAGCAGAGATATATCTGCATACGATCCTTTTATTATTCACTACTAAAAATCTCCCTTTTTAATGTAATAATATTCAAGGTTCGTCATTTTTAAACTATAATAAACATAGAAACGACGAGTAGAGATAAAAAAAGATGAGGTAATAGGCACATGTAGGTATCATAGCATTATATTAATTACTGAAAGCTCCTTTTTATCATAATGTTACGTGAATTCTGGCACAATCTTAACACTGTAATAATCACAGAGAGTATAGAGAGTGAAGCGGCGTGGAAACAAGGGAATACAGATATCATCCCATTATACGTAAGGACTACTTAAAACTTTCTCCGCGTATGTCCTAACGTTAACATTTATAAACTCAATAAAAAAATATAAAGGCTTCATTAAACATTACCATGCGAGTGAGTTAATATAGAAAACTAGCTATCCAGTACTCTAACGTTTTCCAACTCTATAATAATTCGAAAACTGTAAGTGTAGTGGCTAACAAACCCATTACGCAATACTGCACGAGTTAGGTAACAGAAAAATCGGTCTCACGCTTCATAAAACCCACAAAGGGAGCTGAACACTGGTAAACTACGCCATTTGCTATCAGGGCAGGACGCAAGACGAGGGGAGAGCGGGGAGGTGGAAAAATTGAGGGTAAATGAGGGGAAAGAAAAGTCCCATTACAATAAGATGAGTTTTCTGGCACGCGAGACTCCACTGAGGGGAAAGTTTGGACATAAAAATTATATATGTCAGTGATCCCAAGTACTTGCTTTCTCCTTATGGCTCATTTGCCGACTTTTACACAGCCTTTCTCTTACTGAAGCTGCGATGAAGAATGGCATTAGGGGAAGGTTGTTACTGTTTTGTTAAGTTACTCTTCTCTAGAGACATTTATTTTAGGCAATTAAGATTGGAGTTTAATAGCAAAGCATTACGGTAGGTTTAGTCCACATGGATTGCAGTTAAATTGCAAAGCAGTACAATATATAAATATTAAGGAATGTATAGTAAGGGAGATGTTTCGAGACACTTCTCTAATTTTAATCTTTTATGTTACTTCCACCATTTAGGGACTGGCACTTCGGTCAACCCTTTCTTTTTCTTCTACCCTTTCCCCTCTTAGATAAAAAAAGAAATGTTAAGACAAAGTAAAAACAATGAATGTAATTAACAGTAAAGATTTACATTGTGTTAAATAAAGATAGAAGTAATGAAGAATACGAGTATGGTCAAACAGCACATAGTAACGTAGACTATTAAACAACGAAGAAATATAAGAAAAGAAAGCAGTTAAAAAACAAAATGGTAGGTAAGACAGACAACATAAAAAGAATATTAAGAAATCTAGCTGAAGACCATGTAAGATTGATAAAACCATTAGGGAATCTAGCTGAAGAGCAAGCAAGATTAATATACAAACAATACCATAAAAGAGGCGAAGGGAAAAGTGAAGACGATACATAAGGAAACCGCTGCTGGAAACTTACATACACATCTACACTTACACACTTCCCGGGACGGTGATTTGGTTCATAATGAATGACTAGATGAAGCGAATAAGATTAATGACTAAACGGTGATAAATGACCGCCTCCCTTCATTCGGTTTAAGCCACAGAGACAAAAAACTATCCACCTTGACTCACATATAAACTCCTGCTTCAGATGATGGAACGCACGCCGAAAAAGGAATGAGTTTAGTCACGGATGAAAGAAAATGTTAACAGAGAAAAAAGGAAGATGAAAAGGATATAAAAAAAAAAAAAAGGGAATTTCTATGAGAAGAATACGATATTTTACTTTTCCTTCTCTCTCTCTCTCTCTCTCTCTCTCTCTCTCTCTCTCTCTCTCTCTCTCTCTCTCTCTCTCTCTCTCTCTCTCTCTCTCTCTCTCTCTCTCTCCGTCTTTTTGTTCCTTTCCTCCAGGTCACTGCCAGGGAAAAATTACGAGCATGGCTGAAAGAGGAACTTGTGAGTCTTTCCGAGTGATTATCTCCACCACCACCACCACCACCACCACCACCACCATCAATATTGGCACCACTACTACCACCACCACCAACATTACTTGCTGGGAAGAAAAAAATGTGTGTGTGTGTGTGTGTGTGTGTGTGTGTGTGTGTGTGTGTGTGTGTGTGTGTGTGTGTGTTAATTACATGTTCGTTTCTTGTCTTTGTTTGCTTTACTACCAGTTCGTGAAAGTGTTTGGCAATATATATTTTCTTTAAACAATACTCTTACAAAACCCCTTTCTCTCTCTCTCTCTCTCTCTCTCTCTCTCTCTCTCTCTCTCTCTCTCTCTCTCTCTCTCTCTCTCTCTCTCTCTCTCTCGTTTACCTGACGAGACGGGGACGGAAAACAAACACGGGCTTCAAAGTCTTTCCGTATTTACAAGTAGGGATCGTCGCTCCCTTTAAGTCCTGCTCGCTCCCTTTCTGTCACCACCCTTTACCTCCCGTCCCCTTGACCCTCGTGCTCCCTTTATGCACTTGCAGTTTATTTCAATCCTTAACTACGTCACTTGATTCACCCATCATCCTCCTGTATTTTTTTCTTCCTTCATCTTTATTTATTTTTTCGCCCTTCTCTAGCTCTTCTCCTCCTCATCCTACTCCTTTCAGTGCAGCATCCGGCAATGTCAACAAACGGAGTCATCGGCCGTATGATTACCTCTCATGGCCAAGAAAGAATCTCTACTCTCTCATTAAACGAGAAAAGAAAGTTTCGTCTCTCTTTAAGTCACTTTGCCGAAGTTAAGTCAATATGAGTTAGGGAAGTTATCGGCGTCACTTTATTTATTTATTTGTTTTTGTCATTGGCACGTCTCTTCTCTTGTTTTTGTTGTCTTTCGATTCCTATTCGCGACCCCTTCTCTCTCTCTCTCTCTCTCTCTCTCTCTCTCTCTCTCTCTCTCTCTCTCTCTCTCTCTCTCTCTCTATTCCCGTCACGACTTCCAAGACTTTCACGTCTCACCGAACTGTTTATCTTCCAGTCCTCGAAGCTCTCGGGAATTTCTTAACCTTGGGATGAGCTAAAGTCCAACAGTCGCCAACGTTATCTTTTTAGTTCAAGTTGCGAGTTAGATAAGTAAGAGGAAAAGCGAGAATGTGTGTTGTAACTCCTTTCCAGCCAACAATTCTGAACATTTGCTTTTACTTTGGGTTAAATGAAAGAGTTCACTAACTAAAAGACAAAGGTGAACCTACATTATACGTTTTTTATTTATATTTTTCCAGCACACAACTCAACACATCTCTCGCTAGACTCTGTAAAAGGCTGGTGATATGATCACATTCACGTGATTATACCGCAATTAACTAGTGTTTATACAGCATTGTGTAATATACCTTCTTGTTTTTTTATCTTGTCGACGCCCAAAAGGACTCAGCCATCCCGCAGTAAAAGCTGTAGAAGGCCCAGCAATGTTGTAAAATGAAGGTGTTTCTCGTATCTGACCGGCATCACGAAATAAAGGACAACCTGCGCACAAGATCAACGCCCCTTTAATATTAGGTGACACGGGCGTAAATCCCCATTCAGCGAGGTAGGTCATCTTGTTTGTTTGCTGGAATGAAACTAAGGTTGAATTTTTTTGCATTTGCAGGGACGTAAAGGAAGACATAAACTTGACACTTAACAAAAAAACTTCAACCGCTTCTTGATGTTTAAGTCAAGACGCTTCGAACTTAAACTTCTGAGACTCAAACACACATGAAAGAACCACAAGTAAGAGCAAAACATCGCTTTTCTTTCTGTAACCTTTGGAAGAATGGGGGTTAAAGCTCAGCATTTAATAAAACGGTTCAGCTACGTCCGGCAGTTTCGATTCGGTCGTGAGGCTCCGAACCTCAGCTCCTGTTCCTCAAAACCAGCAATAGCGAGTCATAAGTAATGGCAAAAGCAACACTGCATTCGGTGCAATCTTGGGAAGGATGAGGATAAATTCAACACTTAAGAAACGCTTCATCCATGTCTTGAGCTTCCATTTCTGTCATGAAACGCCGAACTTTATCTGCTGTGGCCCCAAACCAACAATAGAGACTCATAAGTAATGGCAAAAGCAACACTATTTCCGTCGTAATTTTAACCGGTGCTGTAAACTTCCCAACTGCCTTGCTTTTTTGCTGACACTTCGCAGTCCACCTTAATAATGCACTACAAACCTCTTTATTTCGAGAGATAATTTCGCAGCGTCAAGACCACAGAAGCCAAAGGGTCGTGCCACCATGATGGTCGACTTTCCTTACGACTTACAGCCGCACCTCGCTCTTCTGGACGCTCACAGGACGCCATTATGTTGCATCTTTACGGCGCACTACCACACATCTCACGATAATTTAAGAGGATGTAACATACAGGGGATTTTTATACGTGTCCAAAATTTGTGAGATCCAGCCCTGTAACTGATGACAAGTGAATCCCTCGCCTCACGCCCGCCGCGGCAAGGGATGAGAGATATTTCACCACTAATGGTTTTTCGCTGTCCTGCTAATCATCATACATTCCAGCGGAGGTGCAGTCGTCACCCAACCCACCGTTTTCTTTTATTTTTCCCTTCCCCTCTCACTGCCATGTCTCCTTAATTGTGTTTTTCCCCTGATTGACGTTTATCTTTCCTATTTTGGCTCTTGTTTCAGTTTATGATTTCCTTTTTTTTTTCCAGTCACGTTCCTTTATCTATTTGCTATTCTCTCATAAATAATTTTCTCTTACTGATGCTTCTTATTCCTCTTCGCCCTCAGCCTCTTCTCTCTCCTTCCATATTTATCAGTTCTGGATCTGTTTTCAGTCTCCAGTTCAAGTGTTTACTCACACACTCCTCCTATTTACCACCCTCTCATAATTTTTTTCTTTCCGGAATATACATAAAGATATTTGTTTTTACTCATCCTTCACTCCCTTCCCTTTTCCCTATTTGTCAGTTCCTCGCAAACTCCCCTATCTTTTCTCCCACACTCTTTCTCTTCCTATCTACCATTTTTACCCTAATTCCTTCTCTGTATTATATTGCCCATAATCTCCGTCCCTCATTCCCCTTCCTCTTCTTCCTATTTACATTTTACTATTTCCTCATTCACTTTCCTCTCTTTTTCTCCGTATTTATTTGCATACTGAAGAGACTTTCATTTTCTTTTCGTCCTTCATGCCTGCATCTCGTTCCTCAACACACTTTCACTCTTAATGAAGCGTGCTAATGGTAAGGCAAAGACACTGGCGGGGCTTCAGTGCTCCCAAGAACGCGTCTTGCTTCCCCAGATCCTTTTTAGTATGACACAAGCAGCATCCGACCCTGCAGGAAGGCCACAGATCACGTGTACAGCTTCCGTCTGTGTAAGAGCTAAGATGTAAAGTCCAATAAAGCTAAAGGTACTCCCGTATTTCTGGATTCCGCGTCCGGCCGGGAAGTACTTTATACGTGTTATCTCCTCAAGTTTTCGGGATTCCACGGTTTATCTGCGCCGCGTGAAGGGAAGGAAGGAATGCCGGGCTGGGAGAAGAGTTCCGAGATTCACCTGTACTAGCAACACGCCGCATGCCTCAGCTTCTCTTCTCTCTCTTCTTCTCCTCTCGCTCCCCCTGCGCCTCCGGCAGACACTTCATATTCCCGTCAAGGTCCAGTCGTGCTAGTGTGCTTCTCTTCTTCCTCTTTTTCTTCTTCACATCTCCTCTTTCGCTTCCTCCTCGTCTTCCTCTCCCTCGCCTCGCTTCTTGAGAGGTTTTTAAGGGAGTGTAAACTGAACTCTCGGGTCCCATGCATCATCTTTACGCCAAACGCCGCTGGGTCTCCTTTACTTTACGTGTTTCCCTTTACAGGCATTAAGAACAAAGTGCAGCCCCACTGAGTTTAATACCGCTAAGTGTTCCCGATAAAGCCGATACCGGAGGCAATAACTTTCGTCCCCTCGTCCGTCTATCTCTGTCTCTATCACGCCCTCGTCCCCCTCGCCTCCAGACCTCGCGTGCCTCGTTCTCGTGCACCGTGACGAAGCCTTGGCCTGCTCCTCGCTCTGCCTCAGCTTGTGCCTGCAGGAGCTACATCAGGACAGCAGGCACGAGGGTGGAGGGTCGCCCGCCCCAGCAGGAGGGAAAGCGGCAGTGAAGTGACTTTCTGTGTTCCTGTATTATGCTGGCTGGGTCACCGAGAGTCAGGCCGCGTTATCCGTATCCGGGGGAAACGGATGGCGACGAAGGAGGCGGTAAATATAAATATATTTCAGTCCTTAAACCAGGCAGCCTGGGGACGGATGGCGGCGGGATCACGGGGTACACGAGGGTTCAAGGATCCCTGTGTTGCCTAAGGGCGTCTGAGGCGAGTGGCTTCCTTACTGCCACCGACACTTCCGCTTTAAGATGACACTTTTTTTGCTTATTTTGCTCCGATAATTTGATGATTACTTCTAGGAGGCGCCGCCATTTCTTCGCTAAGGGAGCTCAAAATTGTATATCCGTCCCTTCACGAAACTGTTATGGACGTTGTTGTGTTTGTTTATTTTGTGTCCAGAAGAGGCGAGACGCGGTGTTGGCGTGCACATGTGTGTTTGCTTCGCCCGCACACTCTCCAAGATGTTTTCACACAAACACGCCGCGACAGTTCTCTTGCGTCTGGTGACAACTTTTGCGTGACGAGGTGTTTGGATGTCCCCCCGCAGCGCCGCGGCGTCCCCGAGCTGTGCTTCGCCGCCCCAGCCTCGATACACACGACGAGGCGGCGCGGGCCCTCCTCCCTGTCCCAACACTCAGGGGGATGCTGTATTACCCTCTCTCCCTCCCCCCTTCACCCTACCGCCTCTCCTTCTCTGCCGCCACCACGCGAGGTGCGTTCATCACGCTCAGCTCCAGCTCATCGTAAACTTCCTGACATATAACATTCCCTCGTAGACTCTGGATGGAGTCTGCCTTGTGAGAAGGGGAGAATTCTGGGGCTCCGCGTACTACATCAGGAATACAAGGGAAGGACAAACAGTAGTAGCCCAGTTGGCCCTTACGAGATTGTTTGTGATACGCTACACTATATCATCCAAAAAAAAAAAAAAAAAAAAAAAAAAAAGGCGTGTAAAGGAAGGGCGGGGAAAAGGTAAGTACTGGGAACATAAGTGTAGTCAAGGCATATATGGGACCCGGGAACCAGTGGCCACAGGAACCACTCTCACACCTCCTGCACGACTCGCGGATATAACACACCGATGAAGCGCCGCCCTTTCACCAGCGCCAAAATAATCTAATAGACTCGATGAAGCAGCTTGTTCTTTTGCGTAACATTTTTTCCTCCAGCAACGAGTGGCAGCGCCCGTGTGCCTGGCAACGAGATAATTCAGTTAAAAGAACAGATAAAAAGAAAACTCGAAGGCTGGCGTGCAGACAATGGCGTAGAGGCGCTAAGAACATTAAAAGTGTTGTACTTAAGGATAAAATATTGACGTAAGGTAACAGAATGCTTTAAATTCTCTCTCTCTCTCTCTCTCTCTCTCTCTCTCTCTCTCTCTCTCTCTCTCTCTCTCTCTCTCTCTCTCTCTCCTCTCTCTCATGAATATACATCCCACCAAATTATCAGCCTGAACCCTTGGGAGGGACTAATAAAACAAGCCTACAAAAAGACCTGCCTCAGCCTGTGACTTCACCCCGTCGGCGACGTCGGAGTCATCCAAAGAAATGCTCAAAAGCAGCCCCGTTTTACGACACTTTGATGCCGGACGCCCGGGGGACTCATCCTTCTTCAGAGACAGCTTGTAATTACAGTTTTATCAAGTGAGATTTGCCTCCCAGCCTCTAGTCCGTCTCGGCGACATCCCTGCTTGCTAATCAAGGAGTCACCACACTACTCCCGCCGCTAACAACAACAAGAGTTCCCCCCTTGCCGCCATCCCCATCTCCTCGTCCACCTCCTCCACCGTTAATCCACTGACCCAATCTCTTCCAACAAGCCACATTCTTTTTTATCGGTCCAACCATCAGCCTAATTCATTAAATGCCAAGCTGGTTTAATTTAGTTTATTTTTTCCTACTCTGCTTGTGCATGCATACATACATACATACATACATACATACATACACACACACACACACACACACACACACACACACACACACACACACACACACACACACACAAATAAGCAAAACAAGTTACTTCCCCTCCACGCCTTGAGAAAAATATAAACTTTTATTCTTTATGCTTATGAAAGGAAAAACGAAAAAAAAATATAACAGGTGAGCGGGTCGCCTCCACACACACACACCTGTGCCCCGCCGCCGCCAGGCAAGCCTCGCTACTTTAGGCTTTCGCATCTTCGTTTGTCCCTTCACTTCACTGTAATTTAGCTGACGACGCTGCAGGAGCTTGTTATGCGCAGAATATTGATGAAGCCTTGAAGGGACTGCGTGTGCGTGTGTGTGTGTGTGTGTGTGTGTGTGTGTGTGTGTGTGTGTGTGTGTGTGTGTGTGTGTGAGTGGTGTATGTGTATACGTGTGTGTGTGTGTGTGTGTGTGTGTGTGTGTGTGTGTGTGTGTGTGTGTGTGTGTGTGTGTGTGTGTGTGTGTGTGTGTGTGTGTGTGTGTGTGTGTGTGTCGTGCCTGTGCCACTCTGAATACTCGAGTTGGTCAGTTAAGATTAATAGCAAGTCGTTGTCTCTCTCTCTCTCTCTCTCTCTCTCTCTCTCTCTCTCTCTCTCTCTCTCTCTCTCTCTCTCTCTCTCTCTGTCTCTTTCTCTCTCTTTCTCTCTCTCAGTGCCAGGGACCAGGAAAAAGCATCCAGGACCCAAGCCTCTGCCTGGCGCCGCGCAGTATCACATAAACACAGGTAAAGCCGAGACACCCACGGGACGAAGTACTCGGTTAAGCACACATGCGATCCTCGAAGCCCGTAAAGCCGCTAAATTTGGACACCTCGGAACAGAGAGTAACCGATGTCGTCAGGTAAAGTTATCAAAGGACGTAAATCTAAGACACAATCTGCCAACAAAGACGAGACCAATTACGTGCCTCCAGAAGTGCAGTGCGAGGCCGTGACCCCAACCTGCCGCCTACACCTTAACAGGCAGCGCCCCTCCATAAACCCAACAATTTGTAACCTCATAAACTTGGCGCCTCAGGTTGCCTCACTCTCCCTCTCCCCCTCAGCCACCCAGGACCGCAGGCAGTGAATGACAATGACAACCTGGCCTGGCGTGATGCAGCTGCTCCGCGGACAACACTCACACCACCCGCTGTAGCTTGTAAATGTGCCGTCCCGCTTCTGAGTTTAGTTTCCCATTTTGCAAGTTCCGTTTTCTGTGATGGAGTGCGGGGTTTTATTGCTTATTTTATTAGTTCGGCTTGTAGAGTTCTGGTTTGTCTGGCTTTTCTTCGAGGAGAATGTTATTTTTTATGGTTTCTTATCTTCTCGTGCGTGTGGACTATGCTATATTTAGCGTCTTACCTGCCTCCCTGCCTGCCCCACTGCTTTTGTCTGTCTACCTGTCTGTCTGTCTGTCTGTCTGTCTGTCTGCCTGTCTGACTGTCTTCTATTCTTTCTACCTTTTTTCCGTCTTCTTCCCTGTCTGCCTGTCTGTCTATTTTCGTGCCTGCAAACCTATCTTACTGTTTTACTCTCTGCCTACCTGCCTCCCTGTTTATCTGTCCATCTGTCTATCTGTCTGTCTGTCTGCTGGCACTTCCCTCAGCGAGCAACAATTAAATAAGAAAAAAAACAACCTAACAGAGCCAGACATTAATGACCACCTGTTCCCCTCCTCCGCTACAACACTTTAACGGCCGGCAGCAACAAGAAAGGCGGCGGGAAAAAAATAAGTTGTCTCCCAGTCCTTCCCTTTAAAGTTTACCTCTTGCCGGGGAAAGGAAAGGAACCCAACCACCTCATCAGGGCAGGAACATCAAGGTCGTATCAGTATTGACGGCGCCTGCATGGGAATGATCAAGTGAGAGTCTTTCCTCTATTTTATGTTGAGAGAGAGAGAGAGAGAGAGAGAGAGAGAGAGAGAGAGAGAGAGAGAGAGAGAGAGAGAGAGAGAGAGAGAGAGAGAGATGATTTGAGTGGTTTGTTGACTACAGTGATGATAGTACAAGTATGACGATGAAAGCTGTGGTGAAAATAACAGAACTGGAGATACAGCGGGAGGTGGAAGTAGTGGCAGTGGCAGTAGCAGTAGTGGTAGTGGTGGTGATGGTGGTGGTGGTGATGGCGGTCAGTAGTGAATGTAAACCGGTTCAGCGCCTGTCACCTCTACGCCGATACTCCACTACACTACACCCTTGATATTTCCTTCTACTTCTTTGCCACTATTTCTTCTACTCATTCTTGTACACCAACATGAACGCGTAACACGAACTTAAACACACACGCGCACGCACACACACGTAACAACCACACGCCTCGCAAAAAAAACATTCAATTTAATTTTTTTCTTCGTTCATCCGGTAAACTTGAAATGAACTTAATGCAGCTTACGGACAGTCCAACTTTAGAGCGTCCAGTCAGCCAGAGTAATTAGTCCTTGACAAGAACAATAAACCTGTGCCAATGAGCTTGCGACCACCCGCTCCCCGCCTGCCGCCCTCCTGAAGAAGTTAGTGGGGCGTGAAATTGCAGAGAGGAGTCGAAATAAGAGTGGAGTGGGTGCGTGACAGAACCAACACGAACTGCACTCAAGTCTGCCCTCCTCCTCCTAATTCCTCCTTTTCGTCTTCTACTTCCTCTTCTTTCTCCTCCTTTTTTTCCAACACGAACTGCACTCAAGTCTTCCCTCCTAATTCCTCCTTTTCGCCTTCCACTTCCTCTTCTTCCTCCTTCTCATCCTTTTTCCCTCAGGTGCTCGAGTTAAATTTAAATTCTCAAAATAAGTATGTGCGTGTGTGAAGAAGCCGGGCTGCTTTTTTTTCACAAGGCTCAAGAGAGACTTATCATTTGGGAAGGCTGAAAATAGTGCTTGAGGAAGAAATACTTTTACGAGTGGAGAGGATCAGTAAGAACGACAGAAGGGAACGGTAAGAGTACCAGGGTATAAGGAGGTAGTAGTAGTAGTAGTAGTAGTAGTAGTAGTGGTAGTGGTGGTGGTGAGACAGAACAAACGGGAACTCATATCACTTTCCTCTATTAGTAATCAATAGTACAGCGTGAAACCACAGCTGCCACTGTAACTAACACATGTTTGCACCACAGGAGGAGGAGGAGGAGGAGGAGTACAAAGCGGATGTGGAGGAGGGGAAGGAGAAGCAGGGTTCACCATATTGAAGAAACCTGTTGGCTTATTGGCAGAGACCGATTACATCCTGCCGAATAAGGGAGGCAGGGCCGGCCACGAGGGGACGCGGCAGGCAGGTGCCGTCCAGTACATCACCGCGCATCGCACTCCGCGCCACAACTCG
>NC_087185.1:7465000-7495000 GCF_035594125.1 Scylla paramamosain
TTCTGCTGCATTTTCTGTCTGTACTATTTTTACCATCATGATATATTAGCTACTATTGTCCCTGTCCTATTCTACCATCTGTTCTCTCGTCTTCTTATTTTTTAGGGCTATAGTTTGACTCAATTTGCATCGCCGGTGTTGCGTCTGCCACCCGACACGCTTGATTTACTCTCGGAGGGAGCATTCGAGCAAGGTGTCTCGTTCGGTCCCCCTTAAGGGTTCATTCACATGGTTCATTCACCCTTGAAGCGAACAATGAACCTCAACACAGGGGCTCACAACACGCTGCAAACCTTAGCCCCAAACTTTGCACCTTCCGAGGCTTCACGAGGGAAGTTCATGGTGGGAAACGGGCCATCAATCAAAATTCCTGCACCTCTTTGAAAAACGATCTTAGAAAATCCCCTCACCCCATCGCCACTCTCTCTCTCTCTCTCTCTCTCTCTCTCTCACACACACGTTCACTGTAGAAATACGTACATTTTTTAGGTAATCTTTTTTCTTCTTGTAGATATTTTTACGTAGCCTTCAGAAGAACGACGGAACAGCAAACAAATCACCATTATCATTTTTGTCCTTTCACCAATATAAATAACTGTTAAGTGTCACGTGATACTCTTATAACCTATTCGGAATCTGTGTGAGTAAATAAATCTTTCAAACCCTTCAAACACACACACACACACACACACACACACACTATTCATTCTCTCCCTCTCCACTGATACGAAAACGAAAATATCCCCCCATATTTCATTGTAACACGGCAAACTTGTCTTTATTCTTTTAGGTACCAATGTGCATCAGATTGTAATAGCAGTAGTAGTAGTAGCAGTAGCAGTAGTAGTAGCAGTAGTAATGGTGGTGGTGGTAGTGATCTTCAGACAAAACATACACACATTCCAAATAGGTACAAATAAAATAAAACACACACACACACACACACACACACACACACTGCAGGTTCCACACACTCCCAGCATTGCCTCAAACCCCATTTCGCGCCTCGCTGCTCCCTGGGGAGAAGAATTAAGGCAACATTCAATAATCATCGACGATCAGTATTCAAGACCAAATGGACGCGCCGATGTCTCTACCTCTCTTCCTCCTCTTCCTCCCACCTCCTCGATGCCTCTACCTCTCTTCCTCCTCTTCCTCTTCTTACCCTCTCTTCTTGATGTCTCTATCTCCCTTCCTCCTCTTCTCTCCCCGATGTCTCTACCTCTCTTCTTGCTCTCCCTCTTCTTCCCTTCCTCTCCTTGATGTCTCTACCTCTCTTCGTCGTCTCCTTCTTCCTCCCCGTCCTCTCCTCCATGTCTCTACCTCTCTTCGTCCTCTCCTTCTTCTTTCCCCTCCTTTCCTCGATGTCCCTACCTCTCTTTCCCTTCTTCTTTCTCTCCTCTTTCGTCGATATCTCCGCCTCTCTTCCTCCTCTTGTTCTTCCTCCACTCCTCTCCTCCACCTGAATCCTCTTCCCTTTACTGGACAAAAGAGGTACGGCGCAAATCACCAAAACAGAGAGAAAGAAAAAAAAGTGGAGGAAAATGCAAAGGGTGAAAAAATACCAGACACCAAAAGGGAAACGAAAAACGGAATGAATAAAAAAGGAGGTAGAAAGAAAACGAGACGGGGAGCTTAGGTGGTGGTTATGGTGTAGGATGCAAAACGCGATGTATCCTACACGCAGGCATTGAGGATCACTGCAACACAAACCGCCAATCCGAAAACCATGCATACAAATAATACAGCATAGAAAATTACTCTCCAGCTTTTATGTTTCCACGAGTGAGCGAAATACAGGAAGAGAGAAAAACGAGGATTTAAAAATACTACGCGAATGAATGAATGAAAAATCCGATTCGTTTTAACCATCACTGGAGAGAGAGAGAGAGAGAGAGAGAGAGAGAGAGAGAGAGAGAGAGAGAGAGAGAGAGAGAGAGAGAGAGAGAGAGAGAGAGAGATGTAATGAACTGTAAATCTAAATAAACTTTTAAGTGACGCTCCATTTAATAGCTTCCTTTTCTCTCTCTCTCTCTCTCTCTCTCTCTCTCTCTCTCTCTCTCTCTCTCTCTCTCTCTCTCTCTCTCTCTCTCTCTCTCAATCAATGTGTAACATATGGACACACTGAGAAAAAAGGCTGGGGCCATAGGGATCGAGAGAGAGAGAGAGAGAGAGAGAGAGAGAGAGAGAGAGAGAGAGAGAGAGAGAGAGAGAGAGAGAGAGAGAGAGAGAGAGTAGGGGAGTGGTGGTGCTAGAACACAGCTCAGCATGGCGGCTTTGATGCTGTCAGGTGCTTTATTGCCATGCTAATTGCCATCCACGTGCTCAGCATTTTTATCTGCCACTCCTAATGCCAATGCCCCCGCGCCCTCTGTCACGAACACGCCATGCGCCCTGCTGCTGCACTCCAAGGCCAGTTAGCATTCCACCCCCACACTTCCACGCCTTGACACACGCATTCTCTTGTTAGAAATACACCACGCACCCTTCTGCCTTCATAACTCACGCCCTTCCTCACGCTCCCCCGTCCACGTCCCCCACGGGCAACCTTCGTCAGGGATACACCTCACGCCCTCCATGCTCCTCTTCACGTCCACCCCCACCGCCCCCTCTCGTTACGGACACGCCACAAGCCCTCTCCCCACCCACTACCCTCTCCCCACGTCAGTTAACAAACATGACGGTAAACAGTGAAAGGAGAAATGCATATCACCTGTATTCACAACAGTCGCTACGGATGAACATATATACACCAGGATCCGATTTTCTCTCTCTGCACCAGCTCGTCTGAACCACCTGGGGATTACGATTTCCACACACAAACAATGGCGTGTTTTGTTTAGGAGTCGGTTTCTGAAAAGTTTCCCAGTAGTTTTTTGTATTTCTTTTTACCATAAAACTAAAGGCAGCATTAAAACTTCATCATTAGTTAGAGATAAGAGTAAATGTGTTGGACGAGTAACTACATTATTCATAACAACCTGCTAACGAAAAGTATCCTCTGCATAAGGAAGCTGTAGGCAGTCATTAGGCCTACGCATGGCAGTCCCTGTATAAAACATACCTACCTCTAATGACACTTGGAACAATTCAATCGATGCCGTAGTATTGCAAGAGTTATTATCGTGCACGTAAATCATTAAAATGCGCTCAAATATTCTCTCTTATCAATATTTCTGGGCAAGTTTCCTCAAAGACATATAAAGGTTTCACAGGAGCGCCGTCTCGTCTTGTCAGTGGCCGGCTTATCACCTTCCTCCACGGCCATAAATCCACGCCCGAATAGCGAGCTTCATACGCGAAAGGCAGGGATCGCGTTCTTTCATTTCCGATTTGATTTTGCCATTGGGCTTCACCGCCTTTCAATTTGTATTCCACGCGGCACCACCGACACGAACGTGAGCACGCTATTAGACCACTCACGCGATGCGTGTGCGATCGTGTGTGTGTGTGTGTGTGTGTGTGTGTGTAAAGGTCCCTCACCTAGTCTCATATTCAACAACACTTTGTTCTTCCTCAACACTACTTTCAAAACTCACAAACATGATTAACTGTATTCCCATTGATTTTCCCCACTGATGGTGTAGAATCCTTAATCTAGTACTAGAGCCACGAAAACCCTGAAAAATTATAATAATTTCCACTACTGCATGTCAAAAAGTTGATTTAAGAATAGGATTCCAAACAGGACCAGGAAAAAACCAGGTTACAGTCACTTAACCCGGGAAATAATGCCGTGAACTGAGCCTAAATCGGTTAATAAAATGTCGCGTGGACTGCATAAAAGAACAATACCCGCTAATAAACAAATGACCCCAATTTTAATACAGAGGCCAGAACGAGGGAATTACAATGCAAAATAATGACCCTCATTGCACATTGCGCCCCGTGTCGAAAGGGTTATGGCAGCAGCTAACGGAAGTGCTAATGGCGGAGTGAATGTGCAAAACCTCGTTAATTACTGCTGGCTCAGGTGACCCGCGGTCCCCATGCACACCTCCGCCAGGCATGCACTGGTGGCGGTGGTGAGATTTGGAAAACATGCACCCGACGTTTTGTATTATTTAGTGTTTCCTTCAAGCGTTGCGAGGTGACGGGGCGAAGAGAGTGCGTGCATGAGTGAGTGCGTAAGTAGTTTGTCAATCCATTTCGTAAAGCGGATGTATTTTATCATGGTGTTATGCTGCAGGTGGAATAGATGATCTCTCTCTCTCTCTCTCTCTCTCTCTCTCTCTCTCTCTCTCTCTCTCTCTCTCTCTCTCTGCGCAATACAGCACAATGATACACAGGGTACATACTCGCATTTCTTTAAGGGGAAGCACATGAAATGAAAGTCAAGAAGCAAGGAGGCGACGCGCAATATCCAGAGGGTCTGATGGCCTGGCCTCGTCAAGGGTCACTGCGGGTCTCGGGTATTGAAGGGGTGGCGGTACCATTTAGCCTTCCAGCCTTCCTAAACAATTCAACAAAACTTCGTGAGATTCTGATAGCGTAGGAAGTTATACAAACATTACTGTGCTAAAGAAATAATATGTAGCGTTAAGCAGTGGCGCTGGAATAGGTGAGTATTAGGTTAAGCACTCGACTACAAATGGAGATTATACAATGTGCTTCAGGTGTCACGGTCATTAAGTGGATAAGTGACATATCTCTGTCCGCGATTTCAACTGGCCCAAGGGTTCGAGTCTAAAGCGTGTAAAGTGTCATCCAGTCAACGCAGCCAAATATTCGAACGTCCAGATTCTGTCCATTAACAAGTACCCGAAGTAATACCTGCTGACAGGAGCCGATAGCTTGCATAACACACGATGCCGGTACTCTACGCTGCGGAATGAATAATTAACTCTGTGCTGAAAAGAAATGAAAACGATACTATTCTGGTGAGTGAGTCCTTTAACTGTTTTTGTTTATTTCTCCTTCTAGTGAGGCCCCACGAGATAGGCACGTCCGAGCGGTCCATCGTCCAAATAATGAAAGCAAGGGAGCAGCTGCACGATATATTTCAACAGATAGATTTGCAGTGCACGTTCCGCGAAGTGCAACGTCCGGAGTAAGAGAATGTTACGTAGCAGCGAGGCAAAGCGGACCCGAACTGCTCAGTAAAGTACAAAATGTTTCTGGCGATCAAAGTAAGAAATAAGTAACTGATCTACATAAAGTGATCATGAACGCATTCCATTCACACAACGGGTGGTGCGCCTCGGCAAACACCGGGTTGTAATTACATCTTAGTGTGCAGAATGAAAAATACAGTACCGTTAAGGGGGAGTGTAGAGTGAATGGGTGGCATTTACCTTAATGGAGCGTGGCAGCTGTCCGCCTCGGCCCCTGGGTGGGCGGTGCCGGGCAAGCCGACACTTAGGGCAGGGAGCCGCCCTCGCGCCGCCGCCGCGTCCGACTTGGTGGCTACTTGGCTGACCCGCCCACACCACCGCCCATCACTCGACGCCGCCCATGACGGGTGCGAGGGCAGGCTGAGTGCAATTCCGTTCCATCAAGTGTTCACTGGCGGGAATGTGGGGGCGCAGGAGTGGCTGGCGGCGGCATGTCCCTGGGGCGCCTCGTGTAGGGCCAGCCACTCACGGCTTTAGCCTCATTTCGAGCGGGGGTCCAAAGCAATGCTCTGTTATCACTAACGACTCGCTGCCTCGCGCTCTGACATCAAAAATAACAGAGTTCTGGAAAAACACATCCACTACTCTGCGATGGCCATGGAAATGACGCAACATTAACTAACGAGACATACGGTCATGGGTGATAAGTAAGATAAGTTCAAAAAGACCTAAGTGGCTTATCAAGTGGCTGCCACACGCGCGGCTCAAGAAGGCCGCGGAAGGCGAGTCACCCTCACAACTTCACCTCTCCTGGACTCGGGACTCGGGACCAGGTGGCAGCGCAGCCTCCACACTGGCAGGGAGCTAATGCGCACTACACCCCTCCTCGGCGAGAGTCTGGGCGACACTACCAGCTCGCCGGGCCCGCCACCTATGCTGCCCGACACGCTACTCTGGCAGTCTGTCCGGCCCGGCCGCTGCCCCCACCGGCGCCGCCACCCCGTGGACCTACCACCTCCCGATCCATTCCTTTGACACCACCGACACCACTACTGCCAACACACACACACACACACACCACATTCCCATCCCACACGCCACCTCGCCACCACCATTCACAAACTCAACACTCACGCCGCCGCCACTGCACGACCATCACCACCACCATTTCTCCACCATAGAGGAGGCACCTTTACAACCGCACCCGCAATATCTGACGTCTGGATTCCATCCACGGACGCTTCCCCCATAAGCACTGCTCTCATGGCTATCACCTTCACCACCTGCATCGCAACGATCGCCGCTTGCAGTCCACCCGGGACCCGCCGCACAGTGCAATGTCTTCAGACAGGCAGTTTTGACACAAAGCTGAGTGACGCTGTGACAAATGAATTATGCGGCATGTGAGATTTCCCTTCCTTCGCCTCACCTTCATCTGATGAGAAATGACGCTGTGAAAAGAAGGAAAAGAGAAAAGACGAAGGGAAAGTACCCCATGGATTTAAATTCCAACTTCTGCGATACAAGACATGACAATACAAACTGGCTGAGGAAGGCAGGAATAAATTTTCTCAAACTTCACCGAGCATTACTGGCACTTCAAGGTATAAAGTGACATGTCGTTCCTCACTTCAATTCCTTCCCCCCTCCCCCCCTCCCGTCTCAGATGCAATAAAACAAAAAACGTACCTTGTAATTCATCGCTGCACCAACCGGGACAGTTTCCTCGCTGTACTCAACACATAAAACATAATTATACCCCCAGTCTGCCGCATAGACTTCACTTCTTTTGGAGAGATTCGCCGCTCAAGTCCCGGGAAGGAAGACTCAAACCAGTGTCAGGAAGGTGATTAACTTTTCATTTTCCTTATAAGTAACACATCGTGGAGGAAAATATGGAGGAGAAAGACACATCTTATCTTGGAGGAGGAGGAGGAGGAGGAGGAGGAGGAGGTGGAGGAGGAGGAGGAGGAGGAGGAGGAGGAGGAGGAGGAGGAGGAGGAGGAGAGAGGAGGATGGAGGACTTTACCTCGTTTTTAAGTCTCGTGTTGCTCGTATCTCCCTCAGGTGAGCTGCGGGTGAAAGGTGAGTGACTCCCTTCACCTGCATTGCTCTGATTACCTGTGACTAGGGGAGAGGAGGCCCGGGAATCATCAACACTTGCCTCGCTACGACTAGTGCTTGCAAAAAGTAGATGTAAAAAGAGAGAGGAAAAAATAGCAACTTCTGTGCAACGTTGAAAATATTGATTCCACTTTTTTTTGTTGTTGCTGATGGCCACTCATTGTGTGTGTGTGTGTGTGTGTGTGTGTGTGTGTGTGTGTGTGTGTGTGTGTGTGTGTGTGTGTGTGTGTGTGTGTGTGTGTGTGTGTGTGTGTGTCTGTGTGTGTGTGTGTGTGTGTGTGTGTGTGTGTGTGTGTGTGTGTGTGTGTGTGTGTGTGTTTATCTTCCTCCTGATTTTCCTTCTGCACACAATAAGTAGTTCACAAGTCTTTCTTTCACAAAGGCATGTCCTCAACTGCCCTTCCTCCTATTACTGTTACTATTATCTATTCTCCTAATCCTGCTTCTTTTCGTTCTCCTCTTTGTGCTCGTAATCGTACTGCTGCTAATCATACATTTAATCCCAGTGTCCTTCCTCCTTCCTACTCTTTGTCCTATTCTTCCTGCTCTTTCTAATACTAATAGTACTCCCCCTCCTCCCCCTCTCCCCTTTCTCCTCCTCCTCCTCCTCCTCCTCCTCCTCTTCCTCCTCCTCAGCCAGCGAGTGCTTGGCGGCACCACAACATTCAATAAACGTTACTTAATGTGACTCTCCATGGCTGCTGCTTACGTTTTAGTTCCGCTTCTGCTCAACAAACAGTATTCGAGCGGCATGTTTATCCTGGCGTCCTCCGAAGACTATCGCACGGTGAAAGTGATTATGGTGGTGCAGGAAAGCGCGTCTCTCGCTCACCATAAAGATCTGCGAAAGTGTTAAAACGCCTCAACAACTACTTGTCAAAGGTACACTCGCTCTTATCGTGTCTGTCAGCGGCAATGGGGGTGATAATGCCACCTCCACAAACACACACACACACACACACACACACACACACACACACACACACACACACAGGTGCACCCTTCTGAAGTCTTATGTGTTTTCTTCCTCGTATTATCGCCTTCTTGGCATCTTTTGTTCGCCCCAATGCGCGGCTGATTCTCTTCACTAGGGCACAGAGGAGAAGGAGATGACACTT
Source organism: Scylla paramamosain (assembly GCF_035594125.1). Lineage (NCBI taxonomy): Eukaryota > Metazoa > Arthropoda > Malacostraca > Decapoda > Portunidae > Scylla > Scylla paramamosain. The sequence continues at coordinate 7,473,297 of NC_087185.1, forward strand.
GATGGGTTTAGTGTATAGAAAAGGAGGAAGAGAAGGAGGAAGAGGAGGAGGAAGAGGGTACACCTGGCGCCTCTTAATGGGACGTGTGTGTATATTTTGTTGGTGAAGGCATGAGTCGTTTTACTCTGTATCATCCTTTTTATAATTAATCTGTGTATTTTCTGTCTCCTCCCACCTGCTGCCTTGGCTTCCTGAAGGGCCTCCCTTGTTACCTGTGCGTGGGTGTGGGCGGGAGTCTTGTCCTAACATGGGAGACGAGTAAGAGAAAGATAACATTCGGGACTTTTCATAGACAGAAAGACGATTCATTCCCAGACTTAATCACTTTTTTACTCCTACGCATCTCTCATTTTTCTCATCTCTCTCTCTCTCTCTCTCTCTCTCTCTCTCTCTCTCTCTCTCTCTCTCTCTCTGGAACCTAACTACGCAGCTTCAATTTGTTTCCCACCGTGGTTTTCCTCGTCACTTCTGTACATTAATCTCCTCGTTGTGAAATGTTCGCCCTTCAAGTGTATCCCAACGAGAGAGAGGGAGAGAGAGAGGGAGAAGGAAAGACATGCATCCTGTGAGTGATAGGTTACTTGTCAAGGAAACACTTTATTACACCGCCACTTCAAGTTAATGGGCCTGAAAGGAGAACAGGAACAGGAGGATTTAGTGCGGAAAATTGGGAAATATGATGTCGAGTAAGTTCAGTGCGTTATAATTTTTGTTTAAAATTTTCCACATCGTTTCGCATCCGTATCATCATCAAGAGACTGGAAGAGAAATATCCAAGCCCATTAAAGCAACCGAGGTCTCTATACACGCAATCATATAAGAGAGAGATATTCCAGTGTGGCCATGTTGTAATCAAGAGACAAGAAGAAAATTCAAGTCCTCTAAAGGATTCGAAATCTCTCTATATGAAGTCAAACAAGTGATGGATCCTCTATCGCCGGCCACGGACACCATGACAATCTCCTGCTGCGTGAGGCCTTCAGGAGGAACCTTGGGTGTAACAAACACACGCAGCAGGCGGCGACGGCGATGAGAGGCGGGCAGCGGCGGGTGGAAGGCAACGAGGCCATTATCTGCAGGGCATCGCTGGTTGGCTAACACGCCCCTGAGCGCCACCTCCTCCCTCCACTCCTTCAGGTAATGATAACTCCCTTCACGGGTCGTCCATTAGTCAGCGTCGCAGCGAGAACTCACAACCAGTCGGGGGTACCGCAAGGCGAGGCGGCAGTGGGTGATGGATGACAAAGAGAGAAGCTACCCGCCTCCACTGCCTCCACCTCCTCCACCGTGACCTCCACACCCACTATTACCCGCACGATCGTACCCACACTCTCTCCTCCTCCTCCTCCACCTCTTCGTCCTCACGTCTTGCTCACAAAGCCGCAATCGTTTTTCATAAGGTCAACATTACGCAGACGCACCGCCGTTATGTCGCCTCCTAATACGGTCTTACATCCCCAAATCAGCGTTGCATATCAAAACACACACACACACACACACACACACACACACACACACACACACACACACACACACACACACAAACACACACACACACACACACACTTTTCTCCCAAAGCTGTCCTAAACCGAAGAGGACATGGGCTAATTAAGAACCACTTCACACGCACGCACACACACATACACACAAGCACACACATTTATAATACGAACATCAGGACCTGACTTAACCTCCTTTCATTTCCAGGTAATATACTTAAGTCTCTCTCCGTCGGGTCATTCACTATTCATCGTCAGTGTCGCCTTCGTGTTCTCACCTCAGACGACTCCCAGCGGCAGTATTTCACAGCAGACGTCGTGCACTTGGAATTAAAAGCCAGGTACGCCAAAAATCTTCTTAGCGCAATGTAACGCAGATTACAGACCAAATGACAAGACTCAAAGTGGGGTAAAAATAGCGTCCCTGGGGTTATTTTTCCCTTGTGTACATGTTTTGTTTCAATTTATCTTGTTGTGTGAGTCGCTTGATTGAAAAGATGACAGGGATCGAGGTGAAAAAGAATCTGTAATAGCATTTTTTCTTCTTTTCTTTGTCAGCATGTTTTATTTTAATGGACTTTCTTGTGAGTTCGTGTCGCTTGATTGAAAAAATGTTAGAGTCACGGGAAAACTGTAATGTACGAGTCCGGCGGGTTGCAGCAAGAAGCACCGAGGGACTCTTCAGTCTGATGCGTCCTCTCTTCTTCCTCCTCACTCGGAAAAAATACTCCCTAGCGTTACAACACACTTTCATATTTTACCGAATACGTCGTGAAATATAGACAATACACAGACACGAGAGAGAGAGAGAGAGAGAGAGAGAGAGAGAGAGAGAGAGAGAGAGAGAGAGAGAGAGAGAGAGAGAGAGAGAGAGAGAGAGAGAGAGAGAGAGAGAGAGAGAGAGAGAGAGAGAGAGAGTCTGGGGCATACGTAAGATAGCACCTTATTCACCTCTTCTTCTCCTTCACAGCCAGACCACAAGAGGAATGGTTAAAACGAATCGAGGATTTATATGAACTTATAACTTAAAATGTAAAAGGCAAAGGGAACATGTGGAAATCTGGAGCAAAAGTAATAAGAAAAGTTTTGGGGGCGGAGGAGGCTATCTTGCATATTTATTTTGCGCGTGTGTGTGTGTGTGTGCGTGTGTGTGTGTGTGTGTGTGTGTGTGTGTGTGTGTGTGTGTGTGTGTGTGTGTGTGTGTGTGTGTGTGTGTGTGTGTGTGTGTGAGCGTCACCGTCACACATAAACACACGCCAACTTGATACTTTCACGATCCGCCGCGGTGCGAGATGGATGTTTCACCTTTCAAGACCCATCCACCTTTTCTGGCAACACTGTGCAGGCGAGACGAACGTAAAAGAGAGAGAGAAAAAATAAAAAATACCAACGAAAATAAACTTTAAACCTCTTATCCTTAGGGACGCCATTCCAAAAATCTCACAAACAAAAGCCGGATGGAGACATGTATTCCAGTTCATAGTATTTATTCGGTTTTCACTAGTTTTTTTCTCATCCATTTAAGTCCCATCAGCTTTGCATAGTATTTCAATCATTTCTTTATTTGCAAGACTCGTTTACCAGATGGAACAGGTGAGAATTCATCAAGGTGACAGCAGTTTACGTCAGGTGCGTAGGAAAGGTAACGAGGCTGGACAGGTAACGCAAGGTGGAAGGGAAGGTGCGCCACGAAAGAAACGCAACGGAAGAGAGCAGGAGAGGAAGAAAAAATAATGCGAAAATGCAGATAGGAGTAAGAAAACTAGTCTAATGGGAAGAAAACGAGAAAAACACGACACGTAATGGAAAAGAAAACGACACGTGGGGTGCAATAAAGATAAGGGAGGGGCGGTAGAGAAGCAGGAAATGAAGATTGAGGCAAAATCCTGATGAAGAGGCGAGGAACAGGAAGGGAGAATACAGGGTTGAGAGAAGATGAGGAATGCACGAAAGAGACTAAAAGAAGGAAGGAAGGAAGAGAAAAGACTGAGAAAGAGAACGGAAGGAAGAAGAAAGATTGAGAGAAGATTGAGGAAAGGAATATAGCAGAAAGAAGACACAGGAAGAATAAAATAACGAGGAAGAGGAAAAAGAACCGAGGACAGGGAGAGGAACAAGAGAAAACCAGTCATCGGGACCCTGGGAAACACATGCAGAAGGTAAGAATGTCAGACGAAGGGAGCGAGAATGTTACCCAGACATTTTTTATCACTTCCTCGTGTTGCCTCGAGCTGGAGAGAGAGAGAGGCAAAGGGGGAAAAGCTGGAAAAGGACACTGCTGCCTTGGTCTTCAATACTCTGGAAGTGGTGACAAGTGGTGATATCTAAGTTCGATAGATTAGAAAAAATGAACAGAAATTGCCACTTCCTCTCTTTCTCTTCTTACTTCAGCAGCATTAAAAGACTCTAAGAAGTTTAAAGAAAAAGGAACTTGACTAATCACACATGGCGGAGAATTTGTGAGCAAAGTGACTATACTACATATTTCTGGGACTGGCATCTCAGTAGCTTTTTTTTTTTTTTTTTTTGCCCTTGGCCAGTGTCCCTCCTATATATTAAATAAATAAATAAATAAATAATATCTAAGTTCGAGAAATTAGGAGAAATGAGCAGGAATCGCCAATACTTCTCTTTCTCTTCTTACTTCAGCAGAACGAGAAGACACCAGGAAGGCTGAAAAAAAGTCACTTCACATCACACGTGGCGGAGAATTCGTGAGCAAAGGGCGCCTGGTGGACACTTCGCGGCTTCCACACAAGTAATTCACTGTCTTAAACCTCAGTGTGGCCGATGACGGGATCCAGCTGCAGAGGAGGGACAGGAGAGGGAAGTAAGGGAAAGAGGAAAGGGAAGGAGGAGGGAAAAACCGTAATGGAGGAGCACTTTATGAAGAAAATCAGCTTATTTCAGTAGTTAAGTCGAGAGGTTTACGGCCGTTGTTATGGGGAAGGGGCAGCTAGAGGCCTGAAAGAGCACACCCTACGAAAATCCTTAGGCTGAGACCTGGCAGAGGAGGAGGAGGAGGAGGAGGAGGAGAGGAAAACCGAAAGGACATGGGAGAGAGGATGAGAACGGAAATAACTCCTAAAAGCGAAAGAGGACAGGAAGATACAAAGTGGACACGAAGAAAATAAAACAAACAAGAAGAGAACCAGGAAGGGGAGATACGAGAGGAAGGGAAGGAGAGCCCGATAATGGAGAGGAGGGGGCTGCACCGGGGTGATAGAGAACATGGGAGTGTGGTGAGGAGATAGACGTGAGGGAGAGGCAGTGAAGGAGAGGCGTGAGGGAGGAGTGAGGCAGAGGCGTGAGACCAAGACTAACAGCGCGGATCTGTAGTTTCCTCGTCCAGCGCGGGAATTAATACAGTGTGGAGGTGGCGGCTGGGGACAACAGGGCGCCCTCGGGGTAACGTGAAGCGACGGGTGGACATTGGTGGCCTAATGCTCCTCTAATTGGACTTGAACACCATTAGTCCTCTCCATTTCCTCCTGCTTCCCTCCCCTCCTCCCCCGCCATGTTCCCTCCTCCTCCTCCTCCTCCTCCCCCCTGCGGCAAGCGTCCCACACAAGGTTCTCAACTGTTGTACTGATCAGGATGGGGCGAGAAGGAACAAGGATGTGCTTGTTGTGATTATTCCAAACACACACACCACACACACACACACACACACACACACACACACACACACACACACACACACACACACACACATGGCTATGTTAGCTGCATTACCTGACCACTTATCAATCCATCATGAACCTGTTCCCTGCCAGGTCGTGTAGGCAGGCCAGGGAGGAGGCGGGATTCACTACCTCGCGACCAAAGGACAAGCAGGAACAGTGTCGCCTGATAGAGATCACAAGGTTCCAGCTGATAACCAGGGTTGTCAGGGTTAGATTAACAAGAGGGGATGCTTAATGGTGGCTTTGAGGGTTGTAACTCAATGCCGCGAGGTTCACGCCGAGGATTACAACACACTGTTCACTCCTCCTTAAGCTTAGGCTGGCGTGTTCATCTGATTAGTCTCCAGGCTGCTCTCGCTCGTAGGACACAAAGCAGCTGTTGTAGTTTACAAACTGAAAGGAATACCTAGAGAAATAAATGTAATACTTGGAATCCTCTCATAGGAGAACAAAGAGATGTTGTTACAATCTGAATAATGATGTCACGAGAGATGTAAATGGAGTGTTAGAAAAATAAGTAGATTACATAAAAAATCCTTTATAACGATACACAGATGCTACTTGTCAGAAAAATGAACCCACCATAGGAGGAAAGCGTAAGAAAAATAATACGTAAAAAATCCCTCTGTAATAGGGCTCAGAGGTGTCATTACAGCTTCAGTAATGTCACAGAAAACCAGTGGAAGGAATACTTGAAAAAATAATCGTATTACATAAGAAAATCCCTCTACAATAATGCCGCGGAAGTACCTGAGGCTGAAAATCTCGCCACCCATGATGCCAAAAGTAGATTTGGAATGGATACTTAAAAATAATTGGATTACAATGAAAAAATCTCCAACCACACAGACTCCGCACGGACCCACGCACGTCATCACACCACAGCGTCACTAAGTCACCACGCCAACCCACCACACCAACACGCCACAACAGCCAACACACCAGCAAGTCACCACACCACCAAGTCACACCACTAAGTCACCACACCACCAAGTCAACACACCAGCAAGTCACCACACTACTATGTTACCACACCACCAAGTTACCACGCTACCAAGTCACCAGGCCACTAAGTCCCCACGCCAGCAAGTCACCACACACGCAAGTCACCACACCACCAAGCCACCACACCAGCAAGTCACCACACCAGCAAGTCACCCCACCACCAAGTCACCACGCCACCAAGTCATCCCACCAGCAAGTCACCACGCCACCAAGTCATCCCACCAGCAAGTCACCACGCCATCGTGCCACGCCCAAAGCAGCGCAGCACGATTTCCTGACAATCTGAGTTATTTATTAGGCAGAGCTCGTCAGTCAGCCAAGATCTGCCACTTTCTCCCAGCAGTCCAGGTTGAGCACCACACCCTTAGATCCTTCAACAATTACATGGAAAGAATAGGAAAATAGACAAGAGCGCAGTGTTGTCTCCTCTCACTACCATTGAGAGTGGATAAGCCTAAAGAAACTGGGGAATGGAAATTATGAAGGACATTTGACGAAATCTTATCACCCATCTCCCTAATGCCATTGTGGAATACTTTCCCCCAATTTTTTTTTCCCTTTTCTTAGCCTTCGTCCTCTTCTCAACATCCACAATACTATAAAGGAGAGATAATTCAGCACTTCGTTTTCTTTTTTTCCTCACAGACTTCACATTTTTAGAAGAGAACCAGAATAATCAATGCGATGTTTATGAAAAGTGAGACGAAAACGAAGAGATATGACGCTTGTTGAACAGAAAATGGAATGTAAAGTTTGCCTTCGTGATGCTTGTTTGTATGAGTGCCTATCTTGAGTGTGTGGTGTGGAGGTGAGAGTGTATATGTATGTACTTGTATATGTCTGTGTAAACAAGACATACTCCATCCTCCGCCAGGCGAGACAACACCTTCCCAGCATCCAACACTCGCACCCTCCCATCCAAACACCGGCAGGCGCTGACGACTCCTCTCACGCCAACTTAAACACATCTTACACCTCCGATTAATTTCCCTCCCTGCTTGCTAACGTGAGAGAGAGAGAGAGAGAGAGAGAGAGAGAGAGAGAGAGAGAGAGAGAGAGAGAGAGAGAGAGAGAGAGAGAGAGAGAGAGAGAGAGAGAGAGAGAGAGAGAGAGAGAGAGAGATATTACTGACTGAAAAGAAGATAGATGAAGGAGAAAGGCTGATAGGAACAGAGATAAAGATAAGGAAAAGAAAAGACGATGAGAGAAACAGACACACCCACAGATAGGCACATCGAGATAAAGAAGGAAAATAAGGAATGACGAAAAAGGAAGAGACAGAGAAAGCTAGTGATCTAATTCTCTTACCCAAGCGCCTTCTGCAGGAGACAGGAGGCTTAGGGAGGAGGGTCAACATTGCTATAAATACAAAGCTGAACATGCCTCACTCAGCCTCGGGTTCTGCCTCGCAGGTGTCTGCAGTGCGCCGTCTCTCTCTCTCTCTCTCTCTCTCTCTCTCTCTCTCTCCTCTCTCTCTCTCTCTCTCTCTCTCTCTCTCTCTCTCTCTCTCTCTCTCTCCCCCTCCTTTAGAGGCTGGGTAATACGAACAGACACAGAGACAGAGAATCCACTTCAGATCAGTTCATTCTCTATACCTGATCCTGCAAGCTTGAAAATGAGTGGTGTGCTGTGGTCCTCTCTCTCTCTCTCTCTCTCTCTCTCTCTCTCTCTCTCTCTCTCTCTCTCTCGTCTCCTCTCTCTCTCTCTCTCTCTCTCTCCTGGGATCGTAGGTGCCAGTCAAAAATTGTCAATATTTTGTTTGTTCTTTACATCGGATTGTATTCAAACGTACATCCCTTCCCGTTTTCCATTCTAAACCTTGAAGATTAACAATTTTCTTTCATTTTTTACGGTATTCTCAAGTAAACAAGAGACACTCGCACTCGTTGGAAATCCATTTTTATTATCAGTCAAAGGGACAGAAAGTAAAAATGTATAGAATCGAACTTTGAACTTATAACTGTACTGAAGAATCGAAGCTGAATTTCACGAAAGAGAAACATGAATATGCCAAAGGAAGATCCACTTTTCTCTAAACCGAAAGAGGAGATAAACACGATAATCTAATATTTAAATGAACTATAAAAAAAAAACAAATCTTCAGTAATTTTATACTAGAAGAGAAGGAGGTAGGAGAAGAGGAAGAAAATATACAAACACTGAAATACTGAGAGATCTTTATTTAAACTTACTGCTAAAAGGTGTGAGGTGCATGTGGCAGTGATGAGAGGAGAGGGAGAGGGAGAGGGAGTGAGTGGGAGTGAGAGAAGTGCGATGTCCTATTAAAGGTGATGGGAGGGGAAAGATGTTGTGATTTGAGGATGGAGAGATGGAGAGAGATGTGACGGTGAGAGGCTGGGTTAATGCTGGTGGGGAAGGGAGAGTGAGTGACGGTGAAGGAAGGGGAGGTAAGAGGCGAGGACAGGTAAATGTTTGTGTTCCTTACCTGTTGGTGATAGTGACACGAGGGATGAAAGTTCCTCCCCTGTCTAGTGTTTGGTAAGATTACGAGGGTGTTGTGAAATTTCTGGCTCACTTTCTCTCAACTTACCCTCACCATCAAATCTCTCTCTCTCTCTCTCTCTCTCTCTCTTCTCTCTCTCTCTCTCTCTCTCTCTCTCTCTCTCTCTCTCTCTCTCTCTCTCTCTCTCTATTTTGTTGTGGTTTTGTGAGTCTTATCTTTTTGGTAGAGAAATTGCAATCGTTTCCCCATTTCTTATTTCTCATTTATCAAGTCCTCTTTATTATATATTATTAGTATTATTTACGAGCCATTACTGTTACTATTCATTTATTCTGTCAACTTACCAACACCACCAAATCTCTCTCTCTCTCTCTCTCTCTCTCTCTCTCCTCTCTCTCTCTCTCTCTCTCTCTCTCCTCCTCTCTCTCTCTCTCTCTCTCGCTGGCCAGAAAACGAGCCTTTTTCGTCGCGAGTAATCTGTCCTTAATCACGTAAAGAAAAAAGGAAAAAAAAGAGATAGAGAGAGACGCAAAAAGGACTCGTTCATTTATTATCCTAAGCCAACAGCGTCACCGGGAAGCTGCCAAATAAGCCGACCAGCAAGTGTGTCGCCCCGCAGTAAACAAAACGCGAGGGAAGGAGACGGAGGAGGGAAGCTTGCCTCGGTTCCTCGGAATACGTCCTTCGGATCATAATGACGTTAGTAATGATCTAACTTTCTCTTAATATTAAAAAGCGGTAAGAGGACGTAACAGAAGCTAAACTAACGTAACTTGACCTGACCTAACCTAACCAAACCTAATCTAACCTAACTTAACTTAATCTGACCTGACCTAATCTGACCTCACCAAATCTTGACCTAACCTAAACCCATCTTGTCATGAAACTCCGGCAAGAGAACACGTGATTACTTTGATAAGACTATAATATAAGGGAAGCTGCAACAAGCCGGTAGACCTGTAGGTGGCAGTCCCTTATAGGTAGAAAGAATCCTCCCATACAGGTAAAGGGAGAGGAGGGGAGACAGGAATGAGGGAGGTAAGTTGTAAAAGCAAACACCACCAATTTCTTTTCCCCAATAATGAAAGAGAAGAAAAAGAGATAATGCACGAAAAGCAATGAAGCTCATCTCCATTACAAGCAAAGACAAAAATAGACAGGAATAACAGTTAATCAGGCCTGCAACTCCCTCCCTCCTTTAAGTAGAGAAGGGGAGAAACCAAGATGATTTAACACTCCTTGGAAGACAAAGACGCGCCACAAATAAAGCGAGCTAATAACCCTTCCCACACAAGCAGAGAGAAGAAAAGAGGGAGATTAGCACAAATAAGCCACCAAGACATAATCAGGTCACAAAAAGAAAGGGAGAAAGAAAAACATCCTGGTTACCTTCCTTGGCCTCACCTCCGCCAGGTAAGGAAGGAGGGCTAACACCTGCAGGAAAACCAGGTAACCACGTGCTATAAACTTTGGGTGTAATCAAGGTAAAGATTTTTCCCACAAACACCCGAGCAAAGGGATTGGATTCTAAATATGTCATCGTGGCTTCGAGAAAGACGAGTTTCGGCGACTTAAGAGGAACTACGTGTCCTTAAAAGTGAGGTGCGTTTGTATACACTGCCGTGACCGCGTCAGTGTGTGTGTGTGTGTGTGTGTGTGTGTGTGTGTGTGTGTGTGTGTGTGTGTGTGTGTGTGTGGCTGTGTGTGTGTGTGTGTGTGTGTGTGTGTGTGTGTGTGTGTGATTTCCTGAGTGACTAGCAGAGTAAACATCGCCGTTTTCTCTTCGTCATCTTTCCGCTGCAGGAGACTTTCAGATTGAGGTCGTGAAAATTTGACGAATAATTCAGCAGCTTTTAAAATAAGTAAAAGAACAAAACTAAAATTAATAATAAAAGTACTAATCTATAACAAGTACGTTTTCATCTTTACTCCTTCCTCATAATTCATTACCGCTTTCTTTCCTCTCCTGTAATTGGTTTCCATCGCTCCTCCGCAATTTTTATTTCTATAATCAAGTTACTCCATTTTTCTTTCATATATTTCCTTTAGGCTTTTGCTCCTCCTCCTCCTCCTCCTCCTCCTCCTCCTCCTCCTCCTCCTGCGTATGTCGATGAATGAGATGGAGTCTGGGGAACAATGAAACCCTCTCATCGATTCTAGAAAGGAAGGGAATATAGAAGAGAGTGAGAAGAAAGGAGAGGTCAGGGAGGCAAGATGAAGATAAGGATAAGGAAGAAGGAGAGAGAAGGGAGAGAGACGGATGAGGAGAGTGCCTAGGGAGGAAGGGAAATGAGAAGGAAATAGGGAGGGAGAGAGGATGGAGGAGAGAATAAAGGCAGAAAGATAGGAAGGAAACACGAGTAAATTGTAAAATCACATGTAAAAGAGAGATCAAGAGATTAAAAAAGTAATACATTCACAGGAAATACGAAAAATGAAAAGAAAGGAGGAAGAAACTAAAAAGAAATTAAAAGAAAAGATGAGAAAAAAGAAAATTATATACATCCGTAGGTGAAGCAAAATAAAAATATAAAGAGGACAACATAAAAAAAAATAAATAAATAAATAAAAAAAAACACCAATCAAGGAATGAAATGAAGCTAACATGACTGGAAGGTGCGCGCCCACCTCAGTGACGTCACGCCTCGCTGGAGATAACACAGCCTCTAATTGGACGAAAGATTCACGTGACACAAGGGGGGGGGGGGCAACCGTGTGTCTCATAACTACTAAGGGACGCCACAGGGTGAAGGGAGGGCTAGGGAGTACAGATAAAAAGAATGGAAATGAAAAAAGGGTGTTGCAATAAAGAAAAGTGCCAGAGGGTGTCTACATGTAAGAATGCAAAGCTGACTGATTGGTTCATTCAAAGCAATACAACAACGGAACATCATGGAACCGATACAAGCAACAAGAGTAGGAGTGAAAATAAGATTAGAGGTGAAACAACAATGATATGAAATTTGGTATAGAAGACAACGGAAACAAACAAAAAAGACAGACAATGTGAATGAAAAGGTAAAGATAAAAGAACTAAAAGATTAAGACAAAACAGAAGGTATAAAGATAACAGATACGTGTACAAAAGAAATAATAAAAGGTAAGTGAAGTATGCAGGTGAAGAGAGACAGATAAAAGGGAATAGGTAAATAAAGATAAGTGGCTAGACAAGGCGTACAAGTGTAGTTATATGTACAGCAAGGTGTGGGTAGCAGACCGAAGAGGGACAAAGACACGTACAGGGGGAGACAGGACAAGGGCTGAGTCAGGGACATGTAAAACGGAACAGGTATGATGGCAGGTAAGGTAGGCAGAGGAGATACAGGTGGGCTTGGTATGACAACTCTGCAGGGAAGGAGAGCTGTGATGGTACGGTAAAAATAGGCTCGGTCAGGGATAGGTAAAGGGAGACATGATGGTAGGTAAGGTAGGCAGAGAGAAGACAGATAAACGGTGGCCTTGTAAGGAAACTATACAAGGAGTACAGGTGTGATGGTGGGGGTGAGAGAGTGGTATATGCAGCTGCCTGGTCCTCTAAGACACCAGTGTTTACTGTGCATAATCACCACCAAGATTCATTATACACAAAGAATAGCCAGACGTTTAACAATGGTCCCCTAAATGCATTGCTAATTCGTCTCACACACTGGTGCATTGACTGCCGCCGCCACTGCTACGTAGCTTAGTTACATACACCTGGTCTGAATGTGGTCCGCTACACCTCCTCTAGTGGAGTTTTGTAGTCGAAACGTGAGAATATCTAGTTCTCCCTGTTTTGGCTTGAATCTCTCTATCATCTTTCCCTTTAATTAAAGAAAAGTAATAATACAAGACAAAAAACTTTATCTTCTACACCTGTACACAGTCATCCACGTGATTATAAATAAATGAATTATGAGACATTAAAAAAAAATGAATACAAATAAACACACTGAATAAAATAACTTAGTAAATAAAGTCGAGTAACAACACAAGCTACGCGAGGAATAATTGCAAACAATAAGACAGACATCAATAACAATTAGAAGAAAATGCAAATGTATAATGAAAGAATCTGGACAACACGGCTCCCATAATTGCAATGTTAATGGAAGTTCCACACAAAACAGGACACCAAAACAAACAAGGAAGAGAACGAAGAGACGACGAACGAAAAGAGAGGGAGAGAGAGAGAAAAAAAAAAGGAAAACACCAAATACAAAATGCAAACAGCTAAAATTAAGCCGAAAAGAAAAGACACGAAAAAATAATGAATAGCAAAACAAATTAAACAAAAGAAGGTGGCGAAGGAGAAAAAGAACGAGAAAAAAAAAAACACAAAAAAACATTGCATGCCTAAATAACCAAAATTAACCAATGAGGAAAAAAAAAAAAAAGAGAACTGAAATCACGAAGAGTAAAATTACCAGCAGGTGAATATCGTTAAAAAGACACATTTGCCTGCACATTTTGGACTCGAGGAGCTTCTGCAGGTGTCGCTTCACAGAGACACGACGAGCACCTGTGTTTGAGGGCACTGAATGGAGAGGGAGGGAAGAGGGGAGGGAATGAGGGAGGTGAATGGAATGGATATGTGGTACGAAGAGAGAGAGAGAGAGAGGAGAGAGAGAGAGAGAGAGAGAGAGAGAGAGAGAGAGAGAGAGAGAGAGAGAGAGAGAGAGAGAGAGAGAGAGAGAGAGAGAGAGGAGAGGAGAGAGAGAGAGAGAGAGAGAGAGAGATAATGAGGTTGGGCAGTAAACAGGAAGAAAGGAAGGAAGAAGAGCGGTCAGAAAAGGAGGGGAAGGGAAGGTGGAGAGGTCTGAATAAGACGAGGAGGGGGAGGAGGAGGAGAAAAGGAGGAGAGACATTCAAGAGCAAGAAAAGGTCAAAGGAAGACTATAATAAGGGGAAAAAAAGTATATCCATGTAAAATTCAATCATGCGAACGATGGAAAATACTTGAAGGAATAAGTGGAGAAAGAAAATGAAATAACATCAAAAGAAAACTCCATTGGCGGCGGAAGCGAGGAATTAAAAATGGGACGAAAGTAAAAGAAGGAGAATATGAAAACGAGGGAATAAGGACTAAATTCAGTATCAGTGAAAGGAAGTAAAAAATACTGAAAAGCATCAAAGGAAAGTGTAATTACTAGTAAATAAGAAAAAAAAAGTAATGTTGCGGTGTGTGTGTGTGTGTGTGTGTGTGTGTGTGTGTGTGATTCAGATTCAGATTCAGATTCAGATTCAGATTTATTTACATGCTCAGACTTTGTGATACAAAGTATGGAGCACAGCTCCTGCAATTATTTCAGATACAAACAAACACTAACAACTTATATAAATCAACTTTCTGGTTACCTAAAAAAAATTATAGGTAGCTTTTAAAAAAGAGAAATGTTAGACAAAATATATTGACTTTTACTTTGCATTAATTGGATAAACTTATTCACTGTTGGGTTATTTCTATAATAATTTGGAATATATTTGTTTCTGAGCTCCACGATGTTATCATTAGGGCATGACAATAAAATATGATATTCATCTCCAACAACATTACATCTACATAAAGTACATAATCTTTCTTCCCTATCTATACTATCATATCTTCCTTTCACAACAGGTAGTCTATTGTTATTTGTTCTTATTTTAATCAAAGGCATTCTGATACTCTTTTTAAGTTTCAATAGGTAATCTTCTCTGCAATACAAGTCTTTATACATTCTATAACTCTTACAAAGTCCCTTTGTTGAAATATTTCTAAACCATGATGTTATCCAATGATCTTTAAGTTTGTTTTCAACTGCTTTTCCTTAACCATTCTGGATTATTAGTTTGTTGATCCATCCAAATACCTGACATACCACAATTGTTAAGAATATTTCTTATATGGCAAATCCAAGGTGATGAATACATGCCTGTGGAGTCTAAATGTAACAAACTTTTATACATAATCATGCTTAACTTAGTAGTTTTCCCTGTTATTAACCTTGACCAGTAGCCAATCATTCTAGTATTGATAACAATATCAATAGGATATTCCCCTAACTCCCCATATACAATATCAGTGCTTGTATATTTATGTACATGTAATACATGTTTTAAAAATGTCATGTGCAACTGCTTGATTTCTCTAATAATACAGTATCCCCAAATTTCACAAGCATAGGTCATAATTGGCATTACAATGGTGTTAAACAATTCAAGTTGCAGATCAACTGGTAGATCATGTTTGCGGCATTTTCCAATTAGTGAATACATAGCTCTTGTTGCTCTTTTCTTAAGGTCCAATTGACCATTTCTAAACCTACCATTATAATTGAATAAGACACCAAGATATTTGTATTCACCAATTGTATCTATAATTTCATCACTAAATACAAAATGAAAATTGTCATAATTAAGTCTTCCTCTGCTGAATACAACAATTTTTGTCTTATTTTTGTTTACCTCTAATTTCCATTTGTCACAATATAACTCCAATGCATTAAGAATATTCCTCATTTCCTCTTCCGAATTAGCTAGAACTACTGTGTCATCAGCATACATCATTATCAATAAATTCAATTGTAAATCAAGGTAGTTATCATCAAATAGTAAGTAATTACATCTGTTTTCTATTAAAGACTTTTCAATGTCATTTACATAAAGGGCAAATAATAATGGAGAAAGATTTTCACCTTGTCTTACTCCTCTATTACAAATAAAAGTGTCTGACTTGTTTCCATTAAACTTAACACATGATTTAATGTTCAAATACATATTTCTAATAACATTAAGGACTTTACCACCAATATTTTCCTTTACCATCTTATACCAGAGCCCCTCCCTCCAAACTGTGTCAAATGCCTTTCTATAATCAATAAAAAGGCAAAATAATTGTTTCTTCTTCCATAAAAACAGATCAATGATGTTCTTTAATAAAAATATGTGATCAAGAGTACTATAACCTTGCCTAAATCCAGCTTGATTTTCTTTTATAATATTATGACTATCAGAATAAGAAGTTAACCTGTCATTTAGCACAGATGTAAATACCTTACCTAAGCAACTTAACAAAGTTATACCCCTATAATTGTGTGGATCATCAACATCACCTTTATTCTTATACAATGGGACAATAACCCCTATCAACCATTCTTTAGGTAAATATCCTGTATCCAAAATCCTATTAAAAAATTTAACATACAAATTAAGCATATTTTTTGTACTTTTAATATATTCATTAACAATATCATCATATCCAGGTGCCTTGTCATTCTTTAGTTTTCTAATAGCTTTCAACACTTCATGTTCTGTAATGGGCTCATTCAGTGTTTCCTCTTCCCCAGATTCAATTGTAGCACTTTCTAGTTCACTTAAATGCTTATCACTTTCACTAATTTCCTCTGATAGATTCTTAAAGTGTTGATGAAAATCTGCAAGTGTAAGTGTAGTTTTGCTTTTATTTCCATCATTTTCCTTTAATATTTTCCAATATGTTTTTGGATCTTTATTTCTGTTTGCTTTTAACTTAATCAACATATTTTCTTTTTCCTTATTGTGTACTCTTTTCAGTTCAGCTTTGTACTTCTTGCTTTTTTCTATCATATCTTTCTTATTATCCTCACTCCTCCTCAGATTATATTTATGTCTAGCTTTATGGTATGCTTTCCTTGTATACCAACAAATATTATCATATCCAGATAAACTTGCATTATTACTTTGCTTAACATAATTTTTCTTTTTCTTTGGTGGAAAAACCTTTACAGCTGCTCCTAATAAAATATTCTTTATTCTAGTACTTACATCTTCAATGTCCATAGAATCCATCTGCTCTATTAACTCTTTTACCTGATTTTCATCAATTTCTGCTATATAATCCTCTTCCTTAGATGCTCTCCACTTACTTGGTTGATTATAGTTACTCACAGGTGCTATATTGGCATTGTTAATAATTGCATACTCAATATTTACTTTAAGCTGTACATGAATACCACAATGAATATCTGAATACAATGGGTCATAGTCTAGCACTCTAAATTCATTTACATCTTTTAACAATGTTGGTGAACCTATAACATAATCCACAAGAGTGCCATGTGTAGTTGTGGGTCTCCCCACTCTGAGATCTCTATCTACTCTACCATTGAAAATACATACCTTATTATTACAACATATTGTCACCAAATTTCTCCCATAAGAATTCCTATCCTGTGTTACATCTTGGTTATACCTTGTTCCATCCACTCCCATTGCTTTAAGTATGTTTTGTACCTCAAATAGATCACCATTACCATCATCATCAACATCATCATCATCATCATCATCATCATCATCATCATGAAGTACATCTGGCAAAACATAATCCAACAGAGTTCCAGTATGTGAGTTAAAATCTCCACATAATAAATGTGAGTAATCATCACTTGTATAATCCAAAAGAAAATTATCAATTTCTTCAAAGTATTCCACACTTGCATATCTAGAATTAACTGGGGGAATGTATACCACACTGATAATCAAATCCTTATCTAACCTTAAACTTCTTTTATCTATTAAAATAGATATGAAAGCCTTACCCTCAGTCTTAATAGTCTTCCACTTCAGCTTAATATCCCTTTTAATAGCAAGCACTAAACCCCCTGATTTATATCTACTGAGTTCATGTCTGTTTTTGAATACTATATCAAATAGTGTGTGTGTGTGTGTGTGTGTGTGTGTTAATAACAGATAAACTAAAAGCACGCAGTATAATGATTTCCACTTCCGAAAAAAAAAATAATAATAAAAAAAATCACATACAGTACAACAACAACAACAACAACAACAACAACAACAACAACAACACATTTAAATCTGGAGCTCCATTAAGTTAATCCTGAAATGTCGGAACCCGAGCAAAGAAAACGGGATTAGGAAAACGCGGACCACGTTAGCGGCTTTACATAAATTTGGACAGCAGACAGCACGCTACTTTACGAGGCTGACTTTACGTAACATATAAAGTAACAATGTAGCTCCTGCCAGCAGCACAGGTTTCATCGTCTCGTTTTAAGCGTTGGTCTCGGTATGTTAATCTTTCAACACTGTATTTTACTCGATTTAAAATTTCCACGTAGTTATTCTATTGTTTTGTATTACAGGTTCCTTTTTTTCCTTTTATTTTTTGTATTTTTCTTTATACCGTACCATTTTTTTTCTTTTTCAGTGTTTTTTAATACATTATAAATTTTCCGTGTTTTTTCTTTTTCCAATGGCAATAACTTCATTTTTATACTGCATATAGCATACATCTATATCCTCTATACTACATTACCTTCATTTCGGACTTGTATATACCAGCTTTTTTTCTTCTTCTTCTTTCGCCGGCTTCTTTTACACAAAGAAATATTACATCACACTTTTTTTTTATTACTTTGTTTAGGGCAATTTGTAAGACTATATTATATTCCCCTACAAGCACCGTACACTTTTTCTCTCGAGTACTTCAACACATTCTCATCTCTCTCCATATTACATTCCGTGCTTCTTATTTCCATTATAAACTCATATTCTAATGTTATTACTGCATATCATTCTCTATTTCAACCTTTATTACCTTCAGTCATATTAATTAATACACATCCTAACATTATTCTCACCTGTTTTATTGTTTAAACTATTATTTTAATATTTTATACATATATCGTGATTCCTTATATCTCACTTCTTTCAGTATAATTTCCCTCCAACAATATACATTCTCACATTTTCACTATCTCACTGACATATTTTTTCCTCGCTCTTCCTAAACGCTACGTTCTTTATCTTTCTCTTCAGACGGGACTATATTTTACCTTCGTTTTCTCTTAACAGTGACTAAACACACGTAGCATTCTTCCTTCGTTACGCTGTCAGATGTAAATTAATGCAAACTGAGGATCAATCATAGTTAATTGCAGACAAATAATCCCTCATCTATAAATACGGCCGTCACATCCCCCTCTTCCTCCTCCTCCTGCCCCTCATGCCATTGCTCCTCTCCCTCCTGAGTTATGGCGGTGGTACAGACAATTATAATAAGAGTGCAGCGTCACGGCGTCCGAATAGGAATCCCCGGCAGAGTAACAGCTTATAATGCCACACTGTCACACACGGGACTCATTGACATTCAGGCGGCGGCTGCGGTGACCCTGGCCGGCTGGAGTCCTGCGCTGATAGATTACTACATCAACCTAAGTACCCGTCCCATTTTGCGACCCGAGAAAATATTAGGTGTGTACAATCGACAATCCGTCTCCCTTCATGTTCCCTCCTCCCCTTCCCTCAAGCTGCAAGGAAAAACATCAGGTTCTCCTACTGCGTCTTCGTCAGGAGACTCTCCCGAGGGCGTCCTATTGTCCAGGGCGTGGGTAGACAAGGGAACTTATTGCGGCGTAATGGAGGAGCCTTATTCGGGGGGAGGCGGTGACTGCATCATCGGCTATTTGTCACCCCGCGAGGAGCACTGCTGACTGAGCGGGCTGAGGAGAGGGCTGTTGGTACGCGGCGCCTGCAGGAGGTCCGTGCCTCCCGCCAGCACTGTCTCCCTCCTGATGGTGATGAGGAATGAGGATCCTGCCTCGTGAACGGCACCGCGGATGAATAGATTTGATCATTCCCGATAACATTATCATACGGCAATAATTGAATACCTCTCTCCTGTTGTTTGCTTGCTTTTATTGTTTCTCTCTCTTTCCCTCCCCGAGTCCCGCGTTCTGGTAATACCTAAGCGATCTTCTCCTCTTCATTATGCAAAAGTTAATGATGCCTTTGTCCTCCTTGCCGCTCAATATCCCGTGCTAGGGAAGACTATCTCAGAATAAGCAAAACACATGCCGGGAGCAATTTTCCATTCATAAATTGACTTAAGACTCCTTACTATCGACGCACACGTGAACCGGAGGGTGGGAGGCAAGGAGGGGAGAGAAGATGGAGAGGGGGCGAGACGGGGAGGCAACAGGGAAGCAGGCCACGAGGCCAGGGATCCTGTTTGGCCTGCACGAGCCTGAGTTGAGTCAGGTCACGGAAGGTCAGAAGGTCACAGAATGACGAGTACAATCTGCATACAAACGCCGGGTCGCTGCCGAGTCTTGCCGGAGCCTCCACACCCCGCGCCACTTGCCGAGGGAGGGCACGCGGGGAGGCCGACGACGTGATGTGCACCAGAGATTGTGATGACAAGTCTTAGCGCTGGAACACTCAGGACTTGTGATGGATTCTGAAAACTCGCCAATTTCCATAAAAGAAGATGGTTTCTGTTTTCCTTTCACGGCTACCTACATCCTCTCTCTCTCTCTCTCTCTCTCTCTCTCTCTCTCTCTCTCTCTCTCTCTCTCTCTCTCTCTCTCTCTCTCTCTCTCTCTCTCTCTCTCTCTCTCTCTCTCTCTCTCTCTGTGTGTGTGTGTGTGTGTGTGTGTGTGTGTGTGTGTCACACACACACACACACACACACACACACACACACACACACACACACACACACACACACAGAACAGGAACTCTCCAAACTGGAAAAATAAAATCACTAACCTAAAAGAAAAGACTCCCAGCTAATTTTTACAACTGTATGTGCCTGAGGATCCTTAATTCTGCACAAAAACGCTTCACAGACAGCTGAATGTCACCAGACACTGAAAACTTGTAAACGCCAATAAAAAAAGGATTCTGATTATTTTTTTACGAATGTATATGATTGACGATTATGGTCTTGCCACAGGAGCACTCCAAACTTGGCTGAAAAT
The DNA here is from genome assembly GCF_035594125.1 of Scylla paramamosain. NCBI lineage: Eukaryota > Metazoa > Arthropoda > Malacostraca > Decapoda > Portunidae > Scylla > Scylla paramamosain. The sequence goes on from NC_087185.1 coordinate 7,493,672, forward strand.
TAACAGATACTGAAATCTCGCAAATTCTCAGATGGGAAGAAGCTTGGCGATTAATTTTTACCAGCATACATCCCAGTCTCGCCGCCTTCCAACTCCGACGACATGAAGATTGCCTCCAAAACTTTTGTGTTTGAAATTATGCAAAAAAATTACGGAGTTCAATTTCTTCTCAGCAACAAATGGAGACGGAGGAGAGCAGCTGAAAAACGAAATCTTATGCATTTCCTCCCTTGCAGCTCCACCATTTCTGTCCTGCCTCGCGGTATGCAGCCAAAACCCTCACTCTCGCCGGCCTATAAATTGCATCTCCCAATCATGCGGGACACCTTCACTAGTGGAGAGAAAAAGGGTCATTTTGAAGTTTATGATCGGTGCTATTTTTCTTCCTTTTCATGAATTTAATGAGTCTTTTTCCCGCAAAAAATATCATTCTGCAAAACCTTACGCACTAAACACCTTATTCAGTATTAATATAAAGTTAAATATTAATACCGGTATCGATCTGAAAAAAAAAAAACTTACGGCATCACCTGCATTAAATTATCAGTATATATTCTCTAACTACACAAAGAAATCTGACTGTTATAAATTGTTCGTAATGTGATGCTCCTTTACGCATATAAGGCAACCTAAACATCACCTTTTGGAATTACTGTAAAGAAAAGAAGAGCAATATCATCAACAGGACTACAAGACAAGATTGTCTCTTACTTTTCTCATTCACATGACACAACTGCAATCGACAAGTAAATTACACGTCTCACATTTCTTTCATAAATCATTCCTTTCACTTCATTCCTACACGTTCACAGTTTCTCACGTCTCTAAACATTTATCCTCTCGCAGCTTTCGGTACTCACACACTCACTCTCTTAGTCCTTAACATTCATATACACTCGCTTTCCTGGTCTTCGTTCACACACGTTCACTAGCTTTCCAGCTGCTCTTACGTTCGACGATGAAAAATATATGTTCTATTTACTCGATTTGAACGATTCTGCGAACTAATTAACGTTCCCGGAAGTAAAAAGAAACGGTGATGAGGTGAGATAATTAGCACGATTAACATAATTTACTTTTAATCGTTCAAGTTAGCTCAGGAAAGATAGAGTGAGTCATGAGTAATGCACGGCTGAGAAAAAAAAATATAGGATCGAGTGTCTGTCTTTCCTTTTCGTTCGTTTTACACCTTCTTTCTTTCTTTCCATCAATCAAGTTTATGAGGAAAAATTGGTAAGGAGGAGATGATTAATATTCTCTTTTGTGGCAATCGTTTTTCTCTTTTAATATCACGCACAAGCATTTGCAGAAGTGTGTGTTTGTGTGTGT